>NC_140172.1:113968863-114206363 GCF_963971535.1 Notolepis coatsorum
TATCTCTCTGAATATGCACTATTGTATCAGTACCACATGGATGGATTCAGAGAAATATCACATTGTGTGCCGCCATAAGCCTTCGAGGGCTTCTGCATCATCATGCAAAACTGACACACAAGCTAGATAGCATATTATATGACCATGCCTAAAACCTATAGGTACATTTAACTTTAAAATGTACCAAACAAAAGTTATGGGGGGGGGGGGGCATAATTATGATATAAGAGCAACTTTGGTGGACCATGTCATCAACCATGGCCTGACTATGAGGGATGCTGGGCAGAGAGTCTAATCTAAGCTGCTTCACAGTCGCATCATAATAAGAACATTCCAACTGGAAAACAGGTATGTATTCACCTCTCTACTTTTTTTATTACATTGGATTCCATTTTGTCACAGGAAAGATTTGCCTCTAGGATGAAACCTAGGTATGTAATTTCATCTTTCCTTGTGACAATATTGTCACCCACTGTACAAGAAGACTGTACAAGAAATTCCTTCTGTAATGTACTGATTTTCTTTCTTGTGTACTCTGCCATACAGTAGTTAATGTTAAATAAAGCCCATTTGAATTGAGAGAGAGAGTGTGTGTGTGTGTGTGTATGTAAGCTTTGTGTGTGTGTGTGTGTGTGTGTGTGTGTGTGTGTGTGTGTGTGTGTGTGTGTGTGTGTGTGTGTGTGTGTGTGTGTGTGTGTGTGTGTGTGTGTGTGTGTGTGTGTGTGTGTGTGTGTGTGTGTGTGTGTGTGTGTGTGTGTGTGTGTGTGTGTATGTGTGTGTACATGTCCACGGATGTGCGCTTGCCATAGTGATTGATGACACTTCACAGGCATGTCTTTAGTATAGGTTAGAAAGCAACTTGGGTTCTCAGACAGACAGACAGACAGACAGACAGACAGACAGACAGACAGACAGACAGACAGACAGACAGACAGACAGACAGACAGACAGACAGACAGACAGACAGACAGACAGACAGACAGAGAGAGAGAGAGAGAGAGAGAGAGAGAGAGAGAGAGAGAGAGAGAGAGAGAGAGAGAGAGAGAGAGAGAGAAAGCTCCCGTCTGGTAGAGATTTGGGCTCTACTGAGCCTACCTTTCTAGTTGAAACGTTGCAATTTTTACATCATGCGTAAGCTGTCAACTAGCGAGATGCGTTGTTTATGTAAGCTTGTCAACTAAAGCGGTCCGTGTTTAGACAGCGCGGGTGAGCAAACTCGTCACACAGCAGCCAGTGATCATTCATACCTCGTATACACAGACGCACTCTGCCATACAGAAGTTAATGTTAAATAAAGCCCATTTGAATTGAGAGAGAGAGCGAGAGTGTGTGTGTGTGTCTATGTAAGCTTTTTTTTTCTTTATCTGAGAGAATGTCCGCGAATGTCCTCAGACTCCTCACGCAGGAGAAACGACTGCAAAAAGTCGAGTCCCGTGGATATTATTGCAACAGATAATTCATTCATATTATGAAAAGCCAATCTGTTGTTTAGAATTTGGATGGGGGGGTAGGCTCTGATACCAGTCTCACGCCTCTGCGGGGGTGTAACACCTATTCACAGCGCACACGCCGCTATTGTGTGTGTGCGCGCGTCCATGTATGTGCGTTTCGTGACGCGATGTAGTTCTCCTCGCAAATGGAGATAATTACAATCATACCATCTAGCAAGAATTAAACGTATTTACAAGTCGTATTAGGTTTAGCAAGTAAGGAGACGTATACATTACATGTCAAAGCACTAGAAATTGTGCCCCGTTGACTCCTAAGGGTTAAATAGTGTCAAACTTGAGAGTTACACTCTGAGTGCATAGTAGTATAGACATAATTAGCTTATAGGTAGTAGTATAAGTATAGTAACATAGTAGTACGCAGGGCCGCCTCAGGGGGTGTGCGAGCAGTGCGGTCGCACAGGGCCTCGCGGGAAGGGGGGCCTCGCAATTTTTTTTTTTTTTTTTTTTTGTGGCCCCCCTTCCCGCGAGGCCCTTTTTCATCACAGACCTAAAATCTAGTCTTGCTTATATGCTTATATATTTCACATTAGACACGTTTGTAGAATGTGTCTGACTTGTTCCTGCCTCTGCGGCTCTGCAGACTGCAGTGTTCCGGTTTCTGCGGCTTTGCTGCTCTACAGATTTTAGGATAGTGTTTCCGGGCTCTTCTCCCGTCCGCCGTAAAACACCAAATAGAAGAAGAAGAAGAAGAAGACACACGAGGTGATCTAATTCAGCGCTATTCAGAGGAGCGAGTGGATGTCTTTTCAAAAGCAGCATGGATCAGAAGAAATTACACCGTGGGCCAAGAAAGTCTCCTTCCAACTTTACCATTGGCATTGATACTGCGTTATGGTGAGTTCATGCAACCTATTATTATATTCCCACCGTGGATCTCTCTCTCTCTCTCTCTCTCTCTCTGGAGCCAAACTGGTCGACTAGCTGTAGCCTGTTGTAGTATGGAGTTAGTAGCTAACGGTGTGTGGCCTGGTGTCAGCGCCTGTATTGCTTTTCTCATGTTGTAGTTTCAGTGGTAGTGCGTTAGCTAATGGTTAGCGATAGCCGGGTTGAGCTAACTGGCTAACTGATAGCATCAAAGTAACGTGCGCAGCCAGCAGCTAACGTCGTAGCTAGCTGCCGGCTAGCTGCCGGCTGCGCACGTTACTTTGATGCTATCAGTTAGCCTAGGCTAGAGTTAGCTGTTAGCTTGTGCTACGAGTCGACCATTGACATTAGCCGTGAGAATAGCAGGGGGTTCTGGCTTATTTTGTCCCGCCAGCGAGAGGCCTTTCGTCAACGTGGAGACCTGTGTTGCGGCCTTTCGCCCTGCGTTCCTTGGTGCAGGTAAGATTAATGAAAATGTCATGACATTACCCCACTCTTCCTTCCTTCCCCTCCCGAATGTTTTGTTAATAACGATGTTTTTTTCCAGGCAAAACATATGCTACTTCACAACATTTGGAGATACGACATGTGCTGTGTGTGAATGTCTTGGTCGTTTGTGTAGCTTGGGTAGCGTTGGGCCGTTGGCCAAAGCTGTGTGTGGCCTGGTGTCACAGTACCTGGCTAGCCTATTTAGCTGTGGCTCCTTGCTGCTTTGGTTTCTCTGGTATAGACCCTCTTCTCTTTGGATTTAAGTGTTGATCTTTGTCCTTTTGGATCTCTCATACATGCTCTCTCTCTAACACACATGACAAACACACATGCTCTCTCTCTCTCTCTCTCTCTCTCTCTCTCATACATGCTCTCTCTCTAACACACATGCTCTCTCTCTCTCTTTCTAACACACACAGTCTGCCTATGGCGGCCTTTCTCGATGGCTAGGCTGTGCTCGCTGAGTCTGTACATAGTCAAGGATTTTCAGTCACAGTGCTCAGGTATTCTGCCACTGTGTACTCTCTGTTTAGGGCCAAATAGCATTTCAATTTCTTTCCAATGTGTGTCTCTCTCTCTCTCTCTCTCTTGGATTTAAGTGTTGATCTTTGTCCTTTTGGATCTCTCATACATGCTCTCTCTCTAACACACATGACAAACACACATGCTCTCTCTCTCTCTCTCTCTCTCTCTCTCTCTTTCTTCGTTTAAATCTCGCACAGGGCCTCGCATTTCTCCCAGGCGGCCCTGGTAGTACGCATGTGTGCATGTGTCAACTTATGTATACTTGAGGTGCTACATGTAAGCTGTCACATTACTCATCATGCCATGACTGCTTTCTGATAACCCAGCGACAGCACGTCACTGTCAAGTGTCCTTTTCAAAACTATTTTTATACATCTCAAGGTGTCAAGGTGTAATTCATTTCTACAGCAGTTTTGAGTTCATGCATTCATGAAGCTTTAATGGATTAGTCTCACAAATTACACCATCTCACTGGTTTATGCACAGAGATGTGCACTTTATCTTCACAAGGGTTGTGATATATACTCTCACCTGTCACTGTGGCTCAGCGTCAACATGTACAAGGTGAAGGCGGAACACCGTTTGTCCTCTGGGAAAGAGTGAGACTGAAACTTTTGCACTGTCTAAGCTGTTAGCAACTGATACATTTGATAGGAATCTTAATACTCACAATGGAACATGTCACAACAGCCTGTTACCTGCAGCTCCTCTCGGAATTACTGTTCCTGTATTATACCAGAAGTCGTGACATGGACCATATCGAGTTGTTGCTGTCAAGGCTAATATATCGAAGGCTAAGTCACCGATAAGTCACCCAATGGGAGATGGGGGCACTGCACATGCTCAGACTGTGCTAGCTGTAATGGAATTACAATTTTAACAAGATATGATGCTATATGCATCCAATTAATGATTAAATTAATTCCCTGACCCCTAACGTTGAACTAACTGTAACCCTAAAATAGCCCCTTTGCCCCACCACCTATGGGGTTTAACCAATGTCCCCACAAGGACATAGACAACTCTTGTTTCCCTTCTTTGTGGGGAAATGTTGCTCCCAGGAGGGATAGGATAACAAGGATGCACACACACACACACACACACACACACACACACACACACACACACACACACACACACACACACACACACACACACACACACACACACACACACACACACACACACACACACACACACACACACACACACACACACACACACACACACACACACACTCACCCACACTCACACACACACACACACACACACACACACACACACACACACACACACACACACACACACACACACACACACACACACACACACACACACACACACACACACACACACACACACACACACACACACACACAATCTACTGTGCTCATGTATGTTATAAATTTCGATCAAGGCCAGGCAGGATACTAAAAGAGCAAATATATCTCTATTACAAAGCCTCTTAACCGATGGCCTCACAAAGATACACTGCTGTCAGCAAGGATGCAGACACACACATAGAGAAGCTGTTTAGGGTCCTTAGTGGCATCACGGAACCCAGCAGACAGAAAGTAATAAAGGAAGGGCTGATTTTCTCTACTGCAGAGTCTGACACCGCTAACATACTGTATGTCCTGAGGCCCTCGGCTGCCTTGCTCTCCTGCTCTCTGCCCCTCCTTCTTCTCTCTCTCTCTCTCTCTCTCTCTCTCTCTCTCTCTCTCTCTCTCTCTCTCTCTCTCTCTCTCTCTCTCTCTCTCCCGCTCTCTCTGTCCTTCATCTACTTTCCCTTCCTGGCCTTTCTTCATCTCCTCTATTTTACTCTCTCTGTCTCTCTCTCTCTCTCTCTCTCTCTCTCTCTCTCTCTCTCTCTCTCTCTCTCTCTCTCTCTCTCTCTCTCTCTCTCTATCTTGCTCTCTACCTCTCCTGCTCTCTCTCTCTCTCTCTCTTTATCTGAGGATAGTCTGACTACGTGTCTGTGTACAGAGTTTCACTCTGTGGTGGGCTGTGATTTATATCTCTGCTCACAGAGCACCTCTGCCTCTCAGTTATCAGTAATTTATTACCTAATCTCCTCGTCCAGGAGCAGCCTTGGTCTGGCTCCATATGGCAGAGAACTGAGGTGGCACAGCTGGCCCTTTATCATGCCCTAGAACCTGCCTTCCTCCAGGAGTCCCCGGCCAGGTCACACTGCAATAAACACACATACGGGGTGGGGGGTACAGAGAGAGAGAGAGAGAGAGAGAGAGAGAGAGAGAGAGAGAGATAGAGAGAGAGAGAGAGAGAGAGAGAGAGAGAGAGAGAGAGAGGGGAAGATAGAGAGAATATAGAGAGAGAAACACACAGAGCAACACAACAGCGACACACATGCATATGAGAAGACACACATGCAGTGATAAACAGACAATTACAGTAGTACTCTGATCCATACACACACAAACATAAACCAAAACTAAGAACATTTAGTACGATAAAAAGTTGTTATAGAAATGAAAAATATGTGTGTGCGCCATTATCAAAAAGACAAAGGTCATTATGTGCCCAGCTCCGCTCTGGGATTTTGCCCCTGCACATCGAGACCGGATGTTACCGGGGGGTGACAGAAGAGGAGCGGATCTGTATTGACTGTGGTATCGATATTGAGAATGAGTTTAATTTTATGTTTTATTATCCACTATAGGCCTACTATGAGTTGCGTAAAAAGTTATTTGACAGGTGTAAAAACATTGAGGTAATGTGGTTTAGTGATGCAGATAGATTAAAATGGATTTTTGATTACAGGGTTTTTGCACTTGCTGAATATTTAGAGAAAGCTATTTATTTTGGCCTCTGGTGGTAGCTTAGAAACCATGGGAAGTGATTGTTATGTTCAATTGTTGTTTTTGGTGTTTTATAATCCCGTAAGGGATGGGTCGTCGGACATGACACGAAAACAAAATGTAATTAATTTATTCATGCATTCATTCATTCACACACTGTAACTGAGATGTTAACTGTCAATCAATACTGTGTGCTGTGTTAACCTCATTTTAGTTGGCAACAAGTTGCCTTACTGACTCTGGCTACCTGGTTGACTATAGGTTGGCTGGACTGCTGGCTGGTGGATTGAATGACCAACTGGCTGTCTAGAAATAGTTTCCTTTGCTGATGGAACGACTGACGGATGGATTGACGGATGGACTGATGAACCGATGGACTGATTGATTGATAGAATGACTGACAGACTGGCTGGTTCCCCAGGAAGTGAACTGACTGACTATCTGGCTAGCAGGCTGGGAAAGTGACTGGAAAACTGGTGCACTAGCAAGCCAATTACCTGACTGAGTCATAAAATGTGTCAAGTTGAATTAATTATTGATAAAAAGATTTCATCTAAATGTAGCATCCTGAATATTCTGCTAAGTATTCAGAAGTGCTGACTAACTTGTTACTTCCCCTGTTTGTATAAAGTGTGATAAACAGTGTTCCTTTTTTATATCTCGCCCGGACTAATGATGCGAGGTGCTCTTCTTTCTCCGGCTTCGATATGGACCATTAACATGACATTGAAGCATCTTTCTCCCTGCCTTGAGTTGTCCTATAGTGGGACCAGTTGCGGTCACCAGCAGGGGGCAGTGGTGGCAGGTGGAGCGGAGGAGAGAGGAGCAGCGAGTGAGAGATGATTACCTGGAGGGCGGAACAAAAGGAAGTCCTCTTTGACAGTGAACTCGGACGTGAGCGGTCGTGAACGGGCGTGTGCTCTGGACGAGCCCCGTTTGAAGAGTCCCGTTGAAGAGCCCCGTTGAAGAGCAACGGGTGATAGAGAGTACTTGTATAACACGGGTTATCCTAGAAGTACAAGCGATAGTGAAGTGTGTGAGTAAGCGATACAGAAAGAAGAACCAACGTCCATAGATAACGTGTTATCCCAGAAGTGTGAGCGGTGTATTAGCATGCTGCTAACGGCTATAGTGACTCAAGTATATCACCAGGCGAGCGTCGCTGAAGACCGGTGGTGCATACACCCACGTTGCGTTAGTAGTACAGACGATAGCAGGAGGGTTCACTAAGACCCACAGTTTAGCTGTGTTTAAGGTAGCCAAACAGTTTAGAGCGTGCCAGCCCAGTCAGCAGCCCCACAGTGGACGTCTCATCAACGCAGCAGAGGACACCTTTTCCTCCAGCAGAGGTCGCCACAACACAGCACGCTCCTCCAGTTCCACCACTGCCCATGCTGTCTACCCTAGCCCGCTGGCTGTGCTCGCGGGATCGGCCGACGCCATCTTGTCACCCGGACAAGGGGTGGTGAGAGTGGATCCGCCATCTTGGTTAAGTACAGCGGTACTTCGTGTGCCCAAAACAGTATCCATTCGAGCGAACGCTAACGACCAGTGTCTAGGGGTACCCCAACCATTATAAGCCGGCTTTAGTGTAGGTTTTTATTTGGTAACGTGGGCCCACATGTAAATTATTTCTTTTGTATTGTGATAACTGTGTGACGTTCTTGAATTCCCATTGAACTCCTTAACATGTGCCTGGGTCTTCCCCTAATCCAAGCGGGGTTTTGTAATAATGTATTGAGCACTAGGTGCCTATGTTGGGAATAGCGTTCCCCTATAATGCAAGTGAGAGCACCCGGTGCCTAATGTGAATACATGCCATATGAACCACATAAAGTATAAATTGTAAATTGCTAATTGACCAGGCTTACATAAAGGAGACGTAAATGGGAGCACGGTGTGAGTGTCTATTTCTGAGCCCATATGCTAACCTTGTTGACCGGGTAAATATATATGACTGTTGTATATTTATTTAACCCTTCCACCCCATTCGCAGCATATTATTAAAGGTCTCTACAGGTGGTCAAGGAAGGGTACTGCTTTGAGGGAAGCCCAATATCTTTATTGAACTAACAGCCACCGGGTGTGGGAGGGCTAACGGAGGTACTGGGGGAAGTGAGAGTGTGTGGGGAGCTACTGCTGACCACCCTGGAAGGCGAGGAAGACCAGAGTACCACCCCCCAGGTTAGTAAATCCTGGGCCCCATCCGCTCCTGCTGCCCGCCCTCCAGAACGACGTTCCGGGCCCAAAGACGGGGGTGCAGATAGATTGAACTCTACTGTATCCTGCTACCAGGTGGCTGTGTATAACTACTCCCATAAGCAGGGATAATCCACCCTTCTACATAATCAAATGTGATCATTGGTTTCTGAATAATCCCACTTACCACCTCCGATCGTACAAAACAGGAATTCCAGAGTCACTAAGTTAACTATACTAGAACACGAAGGACAACTTTTTCTGATCATATATTCGTGATCATGGTTAAATGAACATATTATGTTTGCTGCATACTCATTTGCAATTGGTCCTCACATTGAATAGGAACGCCCAAACAAGCCGCAGTCCAGATGACTGGTGCGGAGCAGAGTGGGAGAGAGGATTAAAAGAGGCGCAGCATAGAACTAGGTTACACATGAGCATTTCCTTAATATTCATTAAACATAACATAAGACTGTTCTGATAGCACAATAGTGATGTAACTAAGACATTTGCTGGGGATTATTTTTAATGCATAGGTATATCATTGACAATTAGTGCTGAACGTAGACGGAATAAACGTGTTGTTATGAAACGTTACACTTGAGTGTCTCGCATAGGAAGACCTCTCTCCATGCTATGTTAGCACTGTGCCGCCACAGGAGATAACTCCAGTATGAAGCGCTAACGTTTCTGGCGCTAACTGTAACGTTCAAGTTCAAGTTTCAAGTTTCTTTAATAGTTGTCATACAGAAGTACAGAATACTTTCATACAAAATGCTTCTTACTGTTACGCTCCAGAGACTGTGCTAGACAAGATAGTATCAAATAACATAGTATAGCATGTAATTTTAGAAGAAGAAAATGAGGTCACAGTGTTCGGTATAGACATATGTACAATGTTCTGAGTTACCATATAATATACAATACTATGCAGTGTACTAATGTACAGTACTATATAGTGCAAAGCAGAAATGGGATGAGGTACAATTTAGGTACAATTTACAGTAAGGTGTACGAGTTGTAGTGCAATCCTTCATCAATAAATATAAAGTGTGGGGAGTGGGTGCTACAGTGTGTTTGTTTAAAGTGGGTGTGTGCTATAAAGTGTGTGGAGTGGGTGCTACAGTGTGTTTGTTTACATTTACATTTACATTTAGTCATTTAGCTGACGCTTTTATCCAAAGCGACTTACAAGTTCTGTACGACAAGCCATCAGGAAGAGCACAACTCTATCAGCTGAGTAACAATGTTCATCAAAGTGTTGAGTGCTACAGTGTAGGTTAGTTTATTAGGACAAGTGCATGACAGTATGGTTAGTTAGGGTTAGATTTTTTTTTTTTTTTTTTTTTTTTTAATTCAGATAATGGTTGAAGAAGTGAGTCTTTAGTCGACGGCGAAAGATTGGACGTGTTTCGGCTGTCCTAACTGGGGTGGGTAGTTCATTCCACCATTGTGGGGCAAGGACTGAGAATAGGCGACTTCTCTTTGATGACCCTCCCGGAGCTTGGATAGGAGTAGGTCTGAGGCGGCCAGAAGATGCAGAGCGTAGGGGTCTTGAGGGTGTGTAGTTAGAGACCATTGACCGGAGGTAGGCGGGAGCAGTTGCCTTTGCCGCACGGTATGCTAGGTCAAGGGCCTTGAAGCGGATTCGTGCAGCAATGGGGAGCCAGTGCAGGTCCCTAAGAAGTGGGGTGACATGGGCCGACTTCGGTAGGTTTGAGATCAGGCGGGCCGCTGCGTTCTGAATGAGTTGAAGAGGCTTAGTGGCAGTGGCCGGGAGGCCAGCGAGCAGTGCGTTGCAGTAGTCGAGGCGGGAGATGACTGTTGATTGGACGAGGAGTTGGGTGGCTTCTTTTGTCAGGAAGGGGCGTATCCTTCTGACGTTGCTCAGGAGGAATCGGCAGGTTCTGGTTGTCGCTGTTTAAAGTGAGTGTGTGCGTGTGGATGTGTGTGCTATGTGCGTTTGGTGGTTGTTGTTGTGTAGTGTTCATTCATTGTTCGTTTAGCAGCCTGATGGCCTGGGGATAGAAGCTTCTTCTGAGTCTTTCTGTGCTCGCCTTGAGACTCCGGTATCGCTTGCCTGACCGCAGCAGTTCAAAGAGGCAGTTGTTCGGGTGACTGGAGTCTTTAATGATTCTCTTCGCCTTGCCCTTGCAACGCTTGTTGTAAATGTTCTGGAGGGTGGGGAGCCCCCCTCCAATTGTGCGTTCGGCTGAACGTGTCACTCTTTGTAGTCTGCTTCGGTCTTGTGCAGTGCTATTCCCAAACCAGGAGGTGATGTTGCCGGTCAAGATGCTCTCTATTGTACATGAGTAGAAGTTCTTAAGGATCTTCTGACTGACTTGGAACTTCCTTAGGCGCCTGAGGAAGTAGAGGCGTTGTCGTGCCTTCTTCACAACACTGTCAATGTGTGTGGTCCATGTCAAATCCTCGGATATGTAGGCTCCGAGGTACTTAAAGCTGTTGACTCTCTCAACCGGTGCCCCGTCGATGCTGAGGGGGCTGTAGTCCTTGACCCCCGACCTCCTGAAGTCCACAATCATCTCCTTTGTTTTGCTGACGTTCAGGGAGAGGCTGTTTTCCTGGCACCATCCCGCCAGGACCTTGACCTCTTCCAGGTAGGCCCTCTCGTCGTTGGCAGAGATCAGGCCCACCACCACTGTGTCGTCAGCAAATTTGATGATTGTATTGCTACTCCGCTGAGCCACACAGTCGTGTGTGTACAGGGAGTAGAGGAGGGGACTCAGAACACAGCCCTGGGGGGCCCCTATGTTGAGGGTGATGGATGAGGAGGTGCAGTTGCCTGCTCTCACCACCTGGGGTCTGCCAGTCAGGAAGTCCAAGACCCACTGGCAGAGGTCATAGTTCAAGCCCAGGTCCCTGAGCTTGGCTATGAGTATGGAGGGGACTATGGTATTGAATGCCGAGCTGTAGTCGATGAATAGCATTCTCACATAGTTCCCCTGCCTCTTGTCCAGGTGTGATGCTGCTGTGTGCAGCACATGGGCTATGGCGTCCTCCGTGGACCTGTTGGGGCGATATGCAAATTGCAGGGGGTCCATGTTGATGGGGAGGGAGGAGCAGATGTAGCCCTTTACTAGCTTCTCAAAGCACTTCATGGCTATGGAGGTGAGAGCTACAGGGCGGTAGTCGTTGAGGCAAGCAGGCTTGGATTTTTTGGGTACAGGGATAATAGTGGACTTCTTCACGTTACCTGGGGAGATGACTAGGAGATGGCAACACGTCAAAATTGTGCACAAAACGTTGTCATATTGGAGGTGCTTCCTTGCTTACTGCAGATATTGCGTTTTTCTGTATTGCATTTTTTCCACAAAGCTCAGCCAAACTTTCAAGTGACACAACCACATAACCAATGATGTAACGTCAGGTCCGAGCAACAGGTCCTGGCAGTTGAGTTAAATGTTATGCTCAATGCAGTTCACTTGTACGAGTGTGACATAAATACACTGTAATCGTTCTGATAGCACAATATATGTACAGCACAGAATTGATTGATTGTAACGAAGGCATTCATTGGGGGAATAACCTTTTTACTGTGTAGGCAACTGAGGAAGTACAGTGTCCAACAACGCCTGCTGGTCCAATTCTACACCTCCATAATTTCAAAGCATCCTCAGCTCATCCATCACAGTCTGGTACGGTTCCACTGACAAACACACCAAACACAGCCTCCAAAATAATTGGCTGCCCCCTCCCCTCTCTGGACTCCATCTACACCTCACGCACAGTCACCCGCTCTGGTAAAATAGTCAACGATCCCTCCCATCCAGCACACCACTTATTCCAGCGCATGTCCTCAGGTCGCTACAGGTCCATTTAATCCGAACACTAAACACCCTGGCCCGCCCCCCTTTGCACAGACGGGCAAGCATCCGTCACTGACTGACACTGTTACATGTGACTGTCCTGTAGTATTTATGTATATGTATTTATTGTGGGGATTGGGATATGGGAGGGGGGCGTTTGATGTCTGATGTTCCATGTTGATGTCCCAGTGCTTTTAACAAACTGTACCGCAAACAATTACCACCAACCATCGTTGTGTGGCATTAAAGTATCTTGTTGTAGGTATCAACGACAATAGCTTCACTCTGCCATGTTGTAAGTAGGTGCCAGAGAGCTGTGTATAACTTGTTGTTGCCAGATTAGAAAAATATTCGAGGATTCAGGGCCTTGGCCTGCTATAGAGCCTATGTAAATGGTAAATGGTGCATTTATATACCGCTTTTATCCAAAGCGCTTTACAATTTGTTCCTCGCATTTGACCCATTCACTCACGACGGTGGAGGCAACCATGCAAGGTGTCAACCTGCTCATCAGGAGCAGTTAGGGGTTAAGTGTCTTGCTCAAGGACACTTCGACGCGGTGCCCGGGAGGAGCGGGAATCGAACTGGGACGACTGCTCTGCCTCCTGAGCCACCGTCGGCCCCTATATGCAACATTTGCGAGATGAATGAATGAATGAAAACTTTATTTAACAGATTGCAGAATGGGTACAATACAGTACGGCTCAATACATACAATTGTTAAGGGGATGCAGACCAGAGAAAGACGTTTGTCTTGTTTACATCAGGGTCCCCCATTTTCAATTCATATAGACATATATGACATACATGACATACAGATAGTCAGTACTGCTACATCTATACATTTATGACATACCAGATTTGCAAATACAGTACTGTTTGTGATACAGAAGGAGTCAAGAAAAGGGAGTATATACATTTGACGTAGAAACTGTACATTGGAGGAGGTTGGGTGGGGGGGGTTGGGTACATTGGGATATTGACAACCATACTGGGTAATTTACATTGGAGGTGGTTGGGGGGGGGGGGGGGGGGGGCCGGGGGGCACACTGTATAAACAAGTAACACTGTACATTGAGGGGGGGGGGGGGGAGGAGACACTGTACAAACAAACACAATTGTACATTGAACTATTGACAAAACCATACTAGGTAAATGACTGTACATTGGAGGGGGTTGGGTTAGGATATTTACAGGGGCCAGTGTTGAATTGCAGTCTCCCGTAGGTGTCCCTTGAGAGGAGATTAGCTGCGGATGCACACACACACATGTGCGCACGACCAAATGCATAAACACAAACGCAAAACACGTTCTAAATGCCCTTTCATGGGTTTTGTAGTCAATCACAGAACAAACCTTATAATTTTGCAAACACAAACAATGCAAAAACAAACAGGCAAACATTAAAATCACGGATGTCTCATTGGAACATGCAGACACACACACACACACACACACACACACACACACACACACACACACACACACACACACACACACACACTCACACACACACAATCGAAGATCCCACTTTCTGCAAATGAAGATACCAAACCACACTAAACAAAATAACCGTGTCCTTCATGTCTCTATCAAGATGACTGTGTACTACGTCATCCATACAGAACAATACCATTGGGACACACGTGTTATTAAATCCCTTGAGAGAAAAGCACTGTGACATAGATAGAAATGTATTGTTAGTCCAAGGACAGTCTCTGCAGGGAGGTGTGAGAAAGCCAATAATTATTTGAGTCATTTAATTTGGTCGACAGGCATTCTAATCTCTCTCACTCCCCAACCCCTCTGTCTGTCTGTCTCTCTCTCTCTCCCCCACCCCCTCGGTCTGTCTGTCTCTCTCTAACTCCCCACCCCCTCTGTCTGTCTCTCTCTCACTCCCCCACCCCCTCTGTCTTTCTGTCTCTCTCTCACTCTCCACCCTCTCTGTCTGTCTGTCTGTCTCCTCCCCCACCCCCTCTGTCTGTCTCTCTCTCAGGCCATGGTTACACTGGGGTAAAACAGCAACGTTGTATTTTCGAATGATTACGTTTGCATGTCCAAGTTAAAAAGAAATGCCGTTTTGGCAGGAAAACACGTTTTCCTAGTGGCAACGCTGAAAGGGTGTTTTCGTTTTGGAAACTCGCCGAAACTCGCCGACAATGGTGCCATGTAATTTGCGCGAGCCGGATACTGAGCTGTTTCTTGCCCAACGCCCATGCGCAGTAGTAAACACTGACGCCAAATTCTCCCCTGGCTGGACCTATACAGGATATCAGCTGCGTCCTCCTCAGATTGCCTGTAGCTGCGGCTAAACTACGATCATGTGTTGTCAAGTTATTGTTATAAGGAACCCAGTCCAAAACTACAACAGTCTGCATTCCCTTAACAATTGTTTGTATTGAGCCGTATTATATTGTACCCAATTCTGCAAGCTGTTAAATAACGTTTACAACCATTCATTCTGCTAGCATTAACGTTACTACGCTGCTAGCCACAATGCTATACTGTTATAATGGCATATCCCAATCACGTTAGCACGTAAGCTAACAAAATCGGCGATATTTTTGTGGGACTAAACTCCGCTCTTGGTGGTCAATTGTGTTGATGTTAGTTTCATCAACAAATTTTTTTTTTTATCTACTTTTTCTCCCCATTTTTCTATTTTTTCTCCCTTCCCCCAATTTTGTATTGTCCAATTCTACCCTCCCCTGTCTCGAACGTTGTTAGGCCATGCCTCCCCACAAGCCGGCTGCAATGTGGACGAAGCCCTTGCATCACGTGTCCCCTCCGGTACTCAAGGAGGCAGCCGTCGCATCTTTTCACCTGCACAGCGCGATCTCTCAGCGGCGAGGATCTGCGTGGGAGGGACACGCCGCCCCCGTCGCTTCCTGATTCTACTGCGCAGGCGTACCAAACCGACCTGTAGGAGTCGCTGTCCACAACGTCCGATCCCCACCCACCAGCTTCCCACCCCCTAATACTGCCAATTGTATTAGTATGAACGACCAGCCAAGCTGGTAGCAACGCCGAGAGCTGGGCTCGAAACCCAGCATCTCCTGCGTTGGTGGCGAGCGCCTTGCCCACTGCGCCACCTAGCCGCCCGTTTTCATCAACAAATCATCAACAAATGAGGCAGAACACACAGTGAATGTATCCGTTTTTGTTTATTGCACACTGAAAAATAAATGCTAAGTTGCTAAATGGCTCATGCGAAGTATTAAAAGATGGTGACTTTGTTGTTTTTTAGCAGGAAGGTGTAGTGACGCGTTTCAACCTTTTCTGATTGGTTGAAAATGGCCTTCATGTTTGAACTACATCGCCACCTACTGCTTTGGCATTGTACTACATGTATATAGTAGACGAGACAAAACGACGTCTAACTTAACTGTAACTTGCCTGCCAATACGCAGCGTTCTGTAAAGCTAAATTAAACTAAATGAAATGGCCCTAATGTAACCTCAGCCTCACTCTCCACCCTCTCTGTCTGTCTCTCTCTCACTCCCCCCCCCCTCTGTCTGTCTGTCTGTCTGTCTATCTCTCACTCCCCCACCCGCTCTGTCTGTCTGTCTCTCTCTATCTCTCTTCCCCTCTGTCTATCTGTCTCTCTCTCTCTAACTCCCCCACCCCCTCTGCCGGTTCTCTCTCTCACTCCCACCCCCTCTGTCTGTCTCTCTCTCACTCCTCCACCACCTCTGTTTGTCTGTCTGTCTCTCTCTCACTCCCCGCCCCTTCTGTCTGTCTGTATACCTGTCTCTCACTCCCCCACCCCCTCTGTCTCTCTGTCTCTCTGTCACTCCCCCTATGCCCTCTCGCTCCTCTCTCTCTAACCCCCAACTCCTCAGTCTGTCTCTCCCCCCACTCTCTCTCTCTCTCTCTCTCTCTCTCTCTCTCTCTCTCTCTCTCTCTCTCTCTCTCTCTCTCTCTCTCTCTCTCTCCTCTCTCTATCTCTCTCTCTCTCTCACACACTCTCACCCCAACCTCTCTCTCTCTCTCTCTCTCTCTCTCTCTCTCTCTCTCTCTCTCTCTCTCTCTCTCTCTCTCTCTCTCTCTCTCTCTCTCTCTCTCTCCCTCTCTCTCATTTCCCGTGGTCCGTTGTGTGTATCCAACCATATATGTTAAGGCCTACAGCATCCATTGCATTTGATTCTGTTCTCAGAATACGGGTGATTAGGTTAATAGGAGGGAGAAAGAAGTGCAATAGTGACCATAGAGGCAATAAGCAACTGCTGGGCCATAATGGCAACTATTGAGTGAAGGAGGACGAGGGACAGCGTGGCTCATTAAGCATGCTGTATTGAGGCATGGGCACAGCTGTAGGGGACAGACATGGAGAGACCACGCCACAGGCCTCGTTAATAACAATAATGACTGTGTGTCCCATGGCCTGTATGGTAATAGGTTTGTGTCAAACCTATGCACTATGTAACGCTTTTCATAAAAAAAAATAAGACATTTTTTTTCACAAGATAAATCACAGAGTGGGCCAAGTTGGGCGTAACGAGAGGAAGCCCTCTCAACAGTGATGCTTGAAACACAGTGAAATTGCCCATAAAAGCTCTTCTAGCCAGGTGTGACTAGTCGCAAAATCCATAAAAGGCTATGGTGTCTTTTCCGGAGCATAAAAAGTGAACGACACACATTTAAAACAGTGCCTGGAAATATCACCACGTTTAAACAAGGACCAGTTACCTCTCAGCAGCTGTGGGGCCGATGTTCCATAGTGCGGCTTTCTTTTTAAAGTAAATATACGCAATTGTTTTTCATTTGAAGCCATAACAGATTCGAACAAGCTTTCCACAGATATGAAAATGTGCACAAATGTTCAAACCGTTTCTTGAGAAGTGAAAATATGGATCCTGACTACCGGTAATCAATCATGCCTGTGTTAATTTTGATTGACACTTGAAGGTAACTATTTCTCATTGTCGGTATCGGGCAGAGACTTATTTAATCATGAATAGATCATAAATAGATCAATAGGCCTACAATCCATATTAATTAATGTTGCGTTTCTTTTTCAAATGTAGCCTAAATACCAATGAGTTTAAGTATTATTAGTGAAATAACCATAAAATAATATAAAATAAAATATAAAATTATAAAAATCTCAGCGCATTGCATCGGAAACTGGATGATTTAGACACTATCATGAAATCGTTGTAGTCCTAAGAAAGAGGAGACCCAGGGCTTTCGATGGATGTCCAAATTTCATAAAACTAAACTACCCAGCTCACACCAGCCACTGTCAAAGCGTGAAAAAAAAAGATTGCCGTGATTTTTGTGATTGTTATTCCCATAAAATACAACGTATATTATACAAAAGTAACTGTACTTACAGTATATTTCATTCATGGTCTTTGCTGCCCTGTAACAGGAGATTTGGCCCGATCCATAGATGTACTGTATTACTTGGCCATAATAAGGTAATTTATAGGCCTGATATTCTATATTCTATATTCATATTTCAAATTGCATGTGTCCGCATGGTAAAAGTCAGTACTGTATCTACAAAACGCCCTGTAAATCATCCGTACATTTGTTGTTTTGTTGTTTTATTGTGGATCCCCCATTAGTCTAAAGTCACCAAAGTGAGACTACTCTTCCTGGGGTCCAAACTTAAAAAATACAAACACACAATTATTTTTTTAAATAATAGAAAACCACAAACATTGAAGCACTCACAAGAAAACATCACAACAAACAAAACAATGAATCAAAGCTCACTCAATATTCATAAGTCAGATATCACAATTCTCCAACCATAAAATACAAATTACATAGTCAGTCTATAAGAACAAAACAGATCAAAATAATTTATATGATTTTAACTCATAATATAGCTTAACTTTTCTCAAATCACCGATCACCTTTATATTTCCATACTAATTTCCATAATAAGTCAATGACCAAAATGTAACTCATTATTCATGAGGGCAATTTTTTACTTTTTTTTTTAAACATAGTTCCTCACCATAGTTATATTTGTCCGTATATTATTCCAATAAATCAACGTCTGGTCAATCTTAGCATGGTGTTTTTCAAAAAATTATATTTATAAATAAATTATTCTCCTTTGGTTCATTACAATTTACTCAAGCATAGTAACATACACAATATTGCTGACACTGGGAATACATTCCCTGAGGTCCATATATGTCCAAGATACCAAGAACATGCAAATTGTCGCTGGCGGAAGAAAACCGCATAACACATTTTTTTTAATATATTTTAAATTGTTTAAATCAACTCAGTAGATCATCCTCCATGTGTGTGTGGTTTTACAAAGTTTAAACAATGGGAAAGCATTTAACCTGATCATCTGTCTAAACCTCGTAACTCTATTCGCCCTCAAATCTGTGTTCGTTTTTTTCATCTCCTGAAAAGTTGGGTTTTTGGAGTTACAAGGTTTTTTCGGCCAGCGACGAAATGGACCTTGTAGAAGTGGATCAGTCTTCCATTTACTTGTACTTTGTACTTTTAGGCAAATTTTCGGAAAATTATGACTAGGGCTTAAGAGGTTAATGATATTTTGTGTTGCTTAAGGCGAGACACTGCAGGAATATACTTTTTTTGTTGATTTTGAGATTTTGTTATATTTTGCTTCCTAAACATGTCTTCTATGAAACTAGTGACAATAAAACGTCAATAACACACATTTAGTTGTTTATTTTACATCATTTTGCCTTATTGCATCCATAAATGTGCACATATTTAATGGGGAAGTGCCTAATTTGCATATATAAACATACATTTCAGAAAACTTGCAATATATTTTTTCTTAGTTTATATGTACATAACAAATTGGGAAAGTTTCATAGTGATATCTATTCAAATATTTTTTGCCTATTAGGGGGTACTACACTGTACTACACTGTTTGTAGCCTGTGTGTAGTTCTGTTCAGTTCAATAACATCATTATTATTATTATTATTATTATTCAGTTATCAGGCATGTGTTTAGGTTGTCTATTACTAAGGGTTTGATTAGGTATTGTGTTTGTAAATATCTGTTTAAAAAAAAAGTGTGGCATTTTACAATACAGAACTTTGAAGGCGTTTTCCCAAAAATGAGTTTTAAGAGTTTTTCCTCATACTCTGAGCCAGAAATCCCCACTTCAGTAGCACTCACATACACCAAACCTTCCAGTTCTATTCATATCTATGTTCTGAAGGTATTTACAGAAGGGTTTGTTGATATCGCATTCATACCCTGATTTATATCACATTTTATTCCTAAAAACATGGCGAAATATGGAATTTTACCATAAAAATGGACTGAATGGAGTATTTTCTGATTTATGGAGTGATAAAAAGAGATATCCAAAATCCCCTCTGTAATAACCTTTGGCTCTAATATGTCAACAAAATGAAACTATAATTTTGAAAATGGCTTTATCCAATGTTCAGATTTCTGTCCTGGAATTATATGCAAATTAGTGCATATTTAAGTAGATCATGCCTCATTTGCATATTTAAACATACAATTTCAGAAAACTTGTAATACAAAAAAGTCTTGTATTAATATAAGTAATCAACTGGGGAAGTTTCATTGTGATATCTATTAGTTAATTTTTTTACCCTATTCACCTGCAGTGTCTCCCCTTAATTGTATAATGTATTTTGTATTGTGTATTTCTTGTATGTCCACCCGCCCAGGGACTGCTAATAGCTAAATCTGGTGCAGTGCATCTCCTCTCATTAATTGAGATGAATGCATGTTTGTACACAGTTCCTGACAAACTATACAACAGTAAAATAATCTATGTCACTATGTTGTTGTGTATGTAGCATTGAGTGGAGGCTGTTGAGGGATGGTGTGGCTCATCCAGCATGCTGTACTGATGCCTGGTCACAGCTGTGTGCGGAAAGACACCAATACCAGGGTGTAAAACACAGGCTTACCCCATAATCACTGTGCCTGGCCTGGACCGCAGAAAACACATCAATTTAGACACCGGCATGGATGACTGCGCCAAGTTAGTCTTGCGTAGCCAGACCATCCTCTGCACATCATTTCACTTCATTTCCAGCACTGTGCCGGCACACAATAATGGTCTGGGAGGGCTATGTTGACAAGAGGAAAAATGGTAAACCCCAGAGTGCGTTTGTATGTGTCGTGCCAGGTGGCAGGGTGGCCGAAAGAGTAGAGGGAGGCCGACCAATAACCGAAAAGGTCGCTGGTTCAATCCCCGATACGGACGAAGGTATATTCCAGTTCTAAACTAGCATGTGAAAAGGTGGCTGGTATAAGATCTATGGTGCCCCCCACCATCTATGCTTGAGTGCCCTTGAGCAAGACACTGAATCCAAAAAACTGCTCCAAGGGCACTGAGCCATAGGCAACCCTGTCAAAGAGGCTGGATACAGGAAGAGGGAAAACAGGTGGGAACATTTACGAGAGGCGATGTCCTCACTGAAAACTCAAGGAATGTCTATTACATGTCTAAATACATTTTTTTCAAATAAAGTTTTCTCAAAACTAGCCAAATCGTTTGTAAATCGTCAAAAAAGGTCAAATACGTCATCATCATCATAAAAAAGATCAGCTGAATGACATTCCGAGTGTAAGCTTAACCGATATACACTTTAGAAAAACATGTGTAAAACAATAATTTTCTGTGGTATTGTTATCAACTTTGGACCTGGGCCCCGTTCCCCGTACCTGGCTAACTGAGTTAGCCGGATAATTTTCAGCATAGCTTGACTTAAGCCAGACATTTCCATTCCCCGACGTCGGATTTTCTAAATCGCCATGGTAACAGATCAGAAAGTTTGAACCTGGTCGAGGGCAGGGTTAAGTTCAGCTGGATGAACCATGGCCACGCCCCCGAGAAAAGAAATTCCAGCTCGCTTCCTGAAATATTTCTCACAGTCTAGATCCCATTATGCCATTCTGAATTATGTTTTTGTGCTTCGTTTGAAATGTAAAATAATAGGTCTACCTAAAATGCTGATAATAAATCATATTCAGCCTATGAATTTACTTGGTCCTATATAATGCACGTCATATTTATACGGATACGGCGCTCGCGACACACACACAGTTATTTTAATAACGGACTAAACGGATCATTGCAAATGTGAATCCTGCAGGGATATTTTAATGAATGAAACCTATCGGGCGTTTGGCTCTGATTAGTTTAATATTCTTCGCTGTGTATTTGCTTAACGGAGCACCCGGATGCGTTTCATTCAAGCTGAAGCGTCTATGCGCGGATTGTGGATATGAATTATGAGGAATCTGAATCTGTGGAGTATTTAATTGTATCACTGTCACTGTGACAGTGTCACACGTTATTGTGATATTGTAACTGGGATTAAAATATATGAGGAGATGCGCTGTTTGATGGATTTGATGACGTGACGTGACTTGATAAATTGAATGAGCCTTTGACGTTTTTGATGAATGAATTTGAGAAAATGCATTTATCTTTTCCAGCACTGTTATCTGATGATGAACATGAGGTGTCACTGGTAGGCTATAAACCAAAGGGTAATCAATTCAATGCATGTATGGATTAGGTCCGAAACAGATTCAAACCTGATTAATAGTGTAACTGCAAGCCTCCCTCCAAGCCTCTCTTTGGAAACCATGTATTTATATAGTACATAATACCTAAGCACATACATCCTCATAATATAATTCGTATCAATTAGATATACTATTTGGGCTTGTTTTTATCCTTATTCTGAAAGAGTTGAACTAATTATTTTCGCTAGCAAGATCTCATTTGATTATTCATTCCATAAGCCTACTGCCAGCAAGCACGTTTAAAGAAATATAATCTGATTGATTGGGGTAATGAGGGACTTAAAATTAACCTATAGATTATGCATTTAACTTGTCGGCGAGGCTATTGAGCCGTACTGCATTGTACCCATTCTGCAATCTGTTAATAAAGTTTTAAATCAATCAATCAATCAATGCCGTTAGAAAATCAGGATTTCTGCGATCGACACCTGCTGTCTTTTCAGCTGAGGCGGCCACGCGCAATTATCCTGAGTCTCAAGTCTGGTTCAAATGAACGAGATTGAATCCACCTTCGAGGAACAGGAACATCCCGGATTCAAACATTGGGTTAATTGAATCTGGATAATGGGACTTTTGATCGACTTAGTTGAACCAGGTACGGGGAATAGGGCCCTGTACTAGATACGACTTCAGGCTATGGACCCATTGTGTTTTCCAGTTTTCCACCATACCTCTCAGCTGGAACACTTTTGCAGGCATCTGTTTGCAAAATAATTCAGACGTAAGTAAAATGTCAGTGTTCAAACCTGAAGGATTTCACTGGTTTTCATTAGGGGTTTAGCCTCTCTCCTACATCAGTATTAGATTGATGACACACTGAGACATTTCTGTGTAGAACCAATGGCCTGTGGGAGATATGGGCAAGCGGTTGCTAGGGTGAGATGATAGGAGCTTGGCAGCCAAGGTCAGCCACAGAAGCGAGCCTTCGCTTAGTAGCGTGTCTCAGGGAAGAACAACAACATTCCGTTAAGAGATAGCCGGGAGTGCCGTAGCAGCGTCTCTTTGGGTCAGAGGTGACAAGCGGCTGTCATCGCTTAGTAACGACACAGAGTTAGATTCAAGAGAAACATTGCGAGAGAGAGAGAGAGAGAGAGAGAGAGAGAGAGAGAGAGAGAGAGAGAGAGAGAGAGAGAGAGAGAGAGAGAGAGAGAGAGAGAGAGAGAGAGAGATTGCTACTTTAAGCTGTTAGTTCTTCCGGTAGGGAGCAGAAGAGTTTGGATAGCGAGACGGACCACATCAAGCAGCTGAGCCAGCCTCTTCGGAGGCTGGGGGGACGGGAGACTATGAGGTAGAGAGATAGCTAGCTGCTAACAGACAGGCCTCGGCTAACAGGACAGGCAGCAGAACCACCGAGCGGGTATCGACAGTGATAGAATCTATTAATCTAACTTCTTATACCACTAAATACTTTCAATTGGTTTCATTCTGTACGAGATGCTATGTTTATGGAAATAAACATCCTGCTGATATGAGACGACGACTCCAAGTACATTATTTTGTCCGGATGCATTATAGGGGTGAAACAGTGTTACAGCCAGTGCGTGGGAGGACAGAATTCCACCGAACGATTGCCTCAACAACAACAAATAAACACAATGCAGAGACTTCATGGAAGGTGATAACGATCAATGAGGAGGCTGTAAACAGCTATTTATATTAAACCTCTGTAACTGTATTACATTAGCACTGAATTCTGAATGTTTCCTTTCAAAAGAGGCCAGACTCATGCATGTGCTATAAGTTGTTCAAGAATAACTTTCAAATGACTTTGGGTATGCAATCATCAGGCGTTTTATGCTAAATGTGCCCACCTGTTAAGAGGTGGACAATATGTTTCTAAGACCCTAAAGATTACAAATACAGTATTCCATGTCTGCTTATTTTCCAAAAGCTGGTGACGGACATATAGCCAAGTGAGCATAGCCAGGGGGCTCCACGTCTCAGTTCCTCCCCATCTCTGAGCAATACAAGCTTGACCTCTCTGAAGAAACGCATGTGTGTGGTAGGACTGTGTGTGTGTAATGTGTCTGTGTGTGTACTGTATGTGTATCTAGGAGGGATACGTGGAAAGACACATTTCACCTTGTATACATTTACAATAAAGTAAATCTGAGAATAAAAAAATAAAAAAAGAATGAATTTTCTCAGCCAACCACAATACATTTTGCAGGACATCTTGTGTGTCGCTAGCCCCCCATTGCACCCGCCTGGGAAACACGTTAGATGGAGATGGATGTGGGGGAGCAGGTTTTGTATGTAGGTGAGGAGATTGTGGTGGAAACCAATTGGGCAGTAGATCGTTCACTGGTGTGGGAGCGTATGATAAAATCGCTATTCACCAATAAACAAATCCCTCGATAGTCCGTGTAGGAGGCAGACCCACTGAGAGAATGGCCGTGGAACGAGACAGCAGGCCTAAGATGCCCACACACACACACACACACACACACACACACACACACACACACACACACACACACACACACACACACACACACACACACACACACACACACACACACACACACACACACACACACACACACACAGACACACACAGACACACACACAGTCATTGCAAATATGTTCACCCAGATGCATACAGATACACTAGGGAGTAGCGGGTATTATGAATACAGAACATATTATGAGAAGAATTGACTGATTACAGTATCGCTTCCCGCACGTTGAAGCTCCCGGGATTGGTATTTTTTTTGGCGATAACCGCGAGGGACGGAATGAAACGTATAAAATATCACTTCGCTTTCCCGGCATTACAGTGGGATATCAAACCAATCAGGGTAGTTTCGGCAGCTATCTGATCATCTTTTTTTCCTTCAAATCGACTTAAAGTTTGCAGGCTGGATAAAGCTTTCATAAGATAAAATGAATTCATTTTTATTCTTATCTCCCTGCTCCCGGTAGTTCATATCCAATAGCGGACTGGCCATCGGGAGCACCGGCAGAAATCCCTGTGGGCCCTAGCTCTGTGGGCCGGTTGAGCATCCCATTATACAAAAACAAGAGCAAGAGAGATTAGAGATGCACCTTCGGCCCACTTTGATTCTGCACCAGCCCCACATCCTCCTGGCATACAGGTGTTTCAAAAGATTTTGTCCGAGACATTTTCCTGTAGTGATAATCCAATTAAATTTACCCATTAGTTACAACCCCTGAACTATGAATATCTGAAGCCCCCTCCTTTCTGAACCAACCACAGATTGATCTCAGGTCATGAAGATCTCATGTGAACAAATGGCAAAAAGAAATGATAAAAACGCAGGTATGAAGGTATGAAGGTATGAAGAAGATTAGGCTACGGGACATTCAAAGATGAGTTGCATTTTTTTGCTTCGTGAAAACACCCGACGTTCAGTAACGAGGCCTACCGACATTCCTGAAGCAGGCAAAATAACTGACAGAAGTCAAACAGAACCGAACTGACTCTTTGGATCACCGTTTCCAGGCAGCACAGAGCCCTATCAGAAGAAGTCTTTATTTGTCATGCAGATATATCATATCTCTGCTTATTGCTGTGTCATGCCCCTGGTAGTTCATATATCTGCTTAATGCTGTGTCATGCTCCTGGTAGTTAATATCTCTGTATAATGCTGTGTCTTGCTCCTGGTAGTTCATATCTCTGATTAATGTTGTGTCATGCTCCTGGTAGTTCATATATCTGCTTAATGCTGTGTCATGCTCCTGGTAGTTAATATCTCTGTATAATGCTGTGTCTTGCTCCTGGTAGTTCATATCTCTGATTAATGTTGTGTATGCTCCTGGTAGTTCATATATCTGCATAATGCTGTGTCATGCTCCTGGTAGTTCATATCTCTGCTGTGTCATGCCCCTGGTAGTCCATATGTAAGGGATAATGTATAGCTACGAGGTCATTGTCGCAAAATTATTGACCGACACAGAGTTTAAAATACCGAGCCGCCTCGGCGAGGTGTTTTAAACGTCAGTGAAGGTCAATTATTTTGCGACAATGATCGAGTATAGCTATACATTATCCCGCTTATTACATGGCTAACTTACTAACAATATACCTAATTCATTTTACATCGACTCGCAACATTGGTTCTGGCTGCGTTCTGGCTCCGCCCCCTGTCATCGCCGGCAGCAGAACACCGGCAGTGTCTAATTGCACTGAAACAGTGTGTGTCAGTGGGCTTGATTGCGAACAGCTGCGCACAGCGGTCATTATTGTCCCACAGCGGTCATTATTGTCTGATAATGACCGCTGTCGGGGGGCTATTGACCAATCACAAGCAAGCATTTCGGCGAATGTGATAAACGCCATGTAATAACTCTGTTTAATGCTGTGTCATGCTCCTGGTAGTTCATATCTCTGTATAATGCTGTGTCATGCTCCTGGTAGTTTATATTTCTGCTGTGTCATGCCCCTGGTAGTTCATATATCTGCATAATGCTGTGTCATGCTCCTGGTAGTTCATATCTCTAATATATATTCCTCATAGAAAACACTGTATCAACATACATTATTAAAGCTCCACTATGTGATCCTGTGAGCCTCTGAAAAGTCAATATAGTGTGCGATTTAACTTCAGTGCTGAATTAATGTCCCAAGAGGATCCCTGGGAACACTGCTACAAACAATAGTGTTTTTCTGTGCTGTCCTACCCTGCCACCACCGTTACACACGTAACGGTACCACCATCGTCTAAGGTTACTGTTGGTCAACATAGTTTCTAAAGGCCATTTCTTAGATTTGTGTTGAGAAAAGAAGCATGTTCTTAGCATCCGTAAGAAACTATCCTCAAGGTATGTTTTTCTTCCCAAAACTAGTGGAGCTTTGAAAACCACATAGCTCAGCTCATCCATATTAAACCAGGAAAATTTGGCAGATGCTGATCGGGGCTACTGCTTGGAGAACGGGAGTAGAATAACATCAGGATAAGAGTTTATCCCTCAATAGTAGGGTGTAATGGTTCGGTACAAGAGAAAAACGACAACAATACCAAATTTATAAGGCTAGGTTTCTTTTAATTGATTTGGAACAGACAATAGTGCAGACCTACTCCTATCCAAGCTCCAGGAGGGTCATCAAAGAGAAGTCGCCTATTCTCAGTCCTTGCCCCACAATGGTGGAATGAACTACCCACCCCAGTTAGGACAGCCGAAACACGTCCAATCTTTCGCCGTCGACTAAAGACTCACTTCTTCAACCATTATCTGAATAAAAAAAAAAAAAAAAAAAAAAAATCTAACCCTAACTAACCATACTGTCATGCACTTGTCCTAATAAACTAACCTACACTGTAGCACTCAACACTTTGATGAACATTGTTACTCAGCTGATAGAGTTGTGCTCTTCCTGATGGCTTGTCGTACAGAACTTGTAAGTCGCTTTGGATAAAAGCGTCAGCTAAATGACTAAATGTAAATGTAAATGTAAGTTATACTTAGTTCCACCTAGGTTTGCCGCTGTAGTCAGTGATACCGGTGTTATTCGGTGTTCAGGCATCCACTTAAAATTACTTAAATAAAAGACTTGCCCACCGCCCCCACCAGTGTATACTTTTTAAGTTGCACTTTCACTTCTAGAGCAGATTTAACTTCACGTGAAGCAGAGAAAGAAGACTCCAGAGAAAGAAGACTCCAGAGAAGAGATGACGTGTTGCACAACTATGGCAGAGGATCAATCAATATTTTAGATTAAACACTCCAGTAGCTTGACTGGAGAGGAGTTCAGTGGACCAGTCCAGACCAGAAAAGTATGTTTGCGTGAAGGTTTGTCTGTGTGTCTATGTGTGTGTGGTTCCAGCGTTTGACATTATTGATCGAACAAGAAAAAGATGACAATTTTCAGCCTATTATAATGACCCTACTGTGTTACAAACTTATCATTCATTTGTGGTTTCAGGGACACCTGAAGTAGGCTAAAGGGAAGGGGAGGAGATGGGGAAAAACAGCCCAGTGCAGAGTGCACGGCTGTTTAGTTGCTCCGTCAGCTTTACGATTGTCAACGTTTTATTTATCATTTGTATTTGGCAATACAAGCTTAATATTCAATGTTAAAGATCAAAGTAAGCCTCTACAGATATTGAGCATAATTTTGTAAAATGTGCAACCCTAGTTCCACCTAGTGTGTGGTATAGTCGCCCCTGAGACGTATTCAACCCTAGTTCCACCTAGTGTCTATAGTCGCCCCTGAGACGTATTCACACCTAGTTCCACCTAGTGTCATATAGTCGCCCCTGAGATGTATTCAACTCTAGTTCCACCTAGTGTCATATAGTCGCCCCTGAGACGTATTCACACCTAGTTCCACCTAGTGTCTATAGTCCCCCCTGAGATGTATTCAACTCTAGTTCCACCTAGTGTGGTATAGTCGCCCCTGAGACGTATTCCATTCTAGTTCCACCTAGTGTCTATAGTCCCCCCTGAGACGCATTCAACTCTAGTTCCACCTATAGTGTCATATAGTCCCCCCTGAGACATATTCAAGCCTAGTTCCACCTAGTGTCATATAGTCCCCCCTGAGCCATATTCAAGCCTAGTTCCACCTAGTGTCATATAGTCCCCCCTGAGACATATTCAACTCTAGTTCCACCTAGTATCCTCCCTGAGACGTATTCAACCCTAGTTCCACCTAGTGTCGTATAGTCCCCCCTGAGACATATTCAACTCTAGTTCCACCTAGTATAGTCACCCCTGAGATATATTCAACTCTAGTTCCACCTAGTATAGTCCCCCTTGAGAAATATTCAACTCTAGTTCCACCTAGTGTCGTATAGTCCCCACTGAAGCGTATTCAAACCTTGTTTCACCTAGTGTTCTATAGTCGCCCCTGAGACATATTCAACCCTAGTTCCACCTAGTGTGAAATAGTCCCCCCTGAGAAGTATTCAACCGTGTTATAAATGCAATTTTGTCATATATTTTTTATGTTCATAAATCAATATCTAATACATTTAGTTTTTTTAAGGGTTGTTGGATGCACTTCTACTTAGAGGAAACATCCAGATGTCAGGTTCTTCCCTTGATCCTAAAACAGAGCCTCATTAATGAGCACTGTGGCCCCAAGCCATTAGACGTGGGGATGCTTCAGGTACATTTATTTTCTACAGTCTATCTATGGTGTGTGACAAATTCTCGACAGGGCCTAATTCTGAATGTGACTAGCATAAATTAGCCTGGCTGTAAAGAGGAGTTGTGTGTGGTTCTATTGAGTCTATTTTCATTCAATATATCTTGAATTGAGAAGTCAAGGGACCCTTTTGAATATGGCCAATGCCATGCCCATGGCATTTTCCCATCAAATATAAACTAGCTTAAAATTGCTTAACTTTGGAGCAACATCTGCCCCTTTGCCAGTAAGCTAGCTGACTTGACATGGCTGGTTCTTTTGGATTCCTCTAGTTTCATATGATACATATTCACACTAGCTTAAAAGATGAGCCCCTTTACATTGGGCTATATCATTTGACATAATTTGTTATGAATACAGTTTGTTGCTTGCTTGCTGTTCTGATGGAGCCTGCAATGGAAGGCTTGGACAGGGGGGGGGGGGGGGTATGGCAATGTTTGTATCAAAACACCTGTGTTGACATTCTGGAGCTTGTGTTGTTGTTTATTATTCTGAGCTACAGCCAATGGGTTATTAGGGATTTAAAAGACCATTCAATAATCCCCAGGAAAGCCTCAGATTTTGATTTCACAAAGGATGACTGAACTGTCCCGGGGCCTGTTTTGATCCCCTTACTTACCAATGATGTTGTCCGTCGGTAGTAATTTTTTCAGCACAATCCATGCTGTTCTTTGTACTGTATACCCCCATGTACTGTACTGTACTAGTTAACCACAAAGCTAACGCAAAGTTAATGGGAATGGGGCCACACTCCATCAGTACAAGCCTTGACTAAGTGTCACCCGATTGACTTTGCATTAGGTTTACAGCTGCCTAGCCGTAGTGGTGTAAATTAAAGAAGTAAACTTTTTTTTTTACATTACTTATTAAAGGAACACACCAAGGCAACAGTATGGAAATGTGCTCATCATATTCTCCAGAGTAAGAAGATAAATACCAATTTCCTGAGTTCAGTAGAAAGCTATCCGGCTGCAAGCTAGCCTAACTTAGCACAAATGAATGGAAGTGGATACAAACCAGCTCGCCTAGCTGTTGGCCAGAAATACCCCTTCCGGAGTTGTAAGCTAGGCTAGTGGTCCATATCCGCTTCCATTTATTTGTGCCAAGTTAGGTTTGACCCTGGAGAAGATAGTAAGCACATTTCCAATAATGATGCCATGTTCCTTTAAGTAGTTTTTGGGAGTATCTATACTTTTCTTTTTGTGTATTATATGTATAGTTTTTATATGTATTATATGTATAGTTTCTATAGGTATTATATGTATAGTTTTTATATGTATTATATGTATAGTTTCTATATGTATTATACGTATAGTTTTTTATATTATATGTATCGTTTTTATAGGTATTATATGTGTAGGTGTAGTATCCGACGGTCTTTTAGTTTCGCACACCATTGAAGCAGAGTAGGTCATTAACGGGAGTCTGAACGCGCACGACAGGACCACATTGTACCGTTTACCATTTAATAAATAAAAGAAAAACATAACATGTTAAATCGCTGTTCGCACGGTCACAAAACTATAACGCTACTCACTACCCTGGTTTCATTCACAAAACTCTCGCTGCCTTCTACCCAGCTGACGTAAGTAGTCACATGACCATTCCTAACATTCTGACAATCCTCACATGACATTCCTAAGTCCTAAATTGGCTCCTACAGAGCTCCTTATAAGGCAAAGTAATGACGCAGCTGTGTGGAAATGGATGCGGAAGCGCTTTGCGAGTCTTGCGACCCATCGAAATGAGATTAGATTAATGTATTGTCATCATAATACAGCTCGTGGTACACCTGCCGCAGCGCGCGCGCAGTATACTGTAGCCTACGGCGTATGAACGCAGTATAGGCTTATTATTCCATTAATTCCTACGGTGTAATGAATGAACGCAATATAGGCTTATTATATCATTAATGCCTACGGTGTAATGAATGAACGCAGTATAGGCTTATTATTCCATTAATGACTTGTTGCATTAGGATTTAGTAGATACTATATGCTCTGCGCTACATACAGTATAGGTACAGTACAGTCTGTACTTATACTGTACGTAGGGCAGAGGCAGAGCATATATAGTATCTACTAAATCCTAATGAAACAAGTAACTCGAATATATTAAGCCTATACTGTTCATTAGACACGTAGGCCATACTGGCGCACACAAGACTTGCTATTTCCATGCGATTTGCTTTAGTTCTTATTTATTTATTTATCCACTGTCATTTCAGTGTTGGTGTATAGGCTATATCAGGGCTATTCAACTGGCGGCCCGCGGGATGATTCTGACCGGCCCGCCAAAGATTACATGATAAAAAAAAATTAAAAAAAAAAAAAAAAAAAAATAATTTTTATTTTTTTTTACTTTTTTCTTTTCATGTCAACGTTAACACGCACAATTGAGCCAAAAGTCACTCAATTAATGACAGATTTCATTGATAAATTGAGGGAAAACTTTGCAAGTCGATTTGATGAATTTGACATGTCCAGAGAATTGATGCATTTTGTGAGCAACCCATTTGCCAATGTAGCTGCTATTTCCACAAAAGGACAAGAGTTCCTTGCATCACTTCACATTGATGAAGGTCTCCTGCAACTTGAAATAATTGACATGCAAGCATCATCTGCTCTGAAGCAGGCACTTGAGAATTAATCCACCACAACATTTTGGATAAAGTGTATTCATGTCAAGACATTCCCCAAAATAAAAACGCTGGCAATATCTGTGCTAACAATGTTTGGCTCAACATACACCTGTGAATCCAATTTCTCTCACATGAATGCCATTAAAACAAGCAACCATGCCTCCTTGACAAATGAGCATTTGCATCACTGTTTGCGGGTAGCCCTCACTTCCCCTATGAACCCTCTTTCTCTGCCATTGCCCAGTCAAAGAAGTGCAATCGCTCTCATTAGATGTGTGTATGTAGGCTAGGCCTGTCTGCCCCCCACCCCCCTGATGTTTGAGAGTTAAGAGTCGACAATAAGTGCTATAAGATGCTGTGATTTGCTGTTGTTGCACAGACATGAAGCATTTTTTCATAAGCTCAGCTGCACTATAAATGTGTTTTTTTGTTCAAGTGTTGATGTTAGAATGTTCAGATGCACATCATGCACTTGTTTGTTTTTTATTTTATTTTTATATTGAAATGTTGAAGAGGAGATGTTGCAGTTGTTGCACAGTCATAAATTAAGCACTTTTTGCAGGAGATGTTGCAGATGTGGCACATAAATGAAACACTTTTTTTGAAAAGTATACTACTTTTGCAATGTAGTTAAATAAAAGTTGTGAAAATGTGGTTGCGTGTTGTGTCAAGTGTACATATATTCATAGCACGGGGAGGCGCCGTGGCAGTCCGGCCCCTGGCCCCTTGGGTTTCTGACAATGTGGCCCCCTGAACAATTTAGTTGAATAGCCCTGGGCTATATAGTGTATTTCAATATAAGTTTAATTGATTAATGATATATTCGAAGGAATGCAGGTTTATAGATATATCAACCCCCTCCAGTGTACAGTAAATGACCAAGTATGGTTTAGTCAATATTCCAATGTACAGTTTTGCTTGTACAGTGTCCCCCACCCACCCCTCCTACCCAACCTCCTCCAACAGTTTCTACGTCAAATGTATATACTCTCTTTTCTGGACTCTTTGTATCACAAACAGTACTGAATTTGCAAATCTGGTATGTCATAAATGTATAGATGTAGCAGTACTGTCTATCTGTATGTCGTGTGTGTCATATATGTTATGAATTGAAAATCCCCTTAACAATTCTATGTAATTGAGCTGTACTGTACTGTACCCATTCTGCAATCTGTTAATAAAGTTTTCAATCAATCAATCTGTCAAGTTAATAAAAATGTCAATTAGTCAATCAATCATAAGAGTGCTCCTCAGCACTCTTAAATCTGCTCTCAGCCACGCTCAAATCTGATCTCAGGAAAATTTGGGGACTCACGCTTCCAGCCCTAATATGTCTTAAATGGGCAGAAATCTGCCTAAGAGGACATTTTTGGTCGTAAATTTGTTCAGGAATGAGACCCAAATTGTCTCTGGTTTCTGACTCTGAATGCCCTTTTATTAATGTATGAATCCTTTCATTCTATTCCCCTTGTTCAACGAACCAAACTATGGCATTCACAAGTGTTTATGTGTTTGCACTCTTTCTCTGTCTGTGGTTTGAAGTCTTGCTCTGATGATAGGGAATTATTAATCAAACGTGTGATTATTGTTATTTTCTCTCCTCCCTCCCGTTTGATATTTATCGTTGCATCAGAGGTTGTTTGTGTTGCCTATGAATAGAAAATAGCATTTCCTCGCGTCTTGTGTTGTTACAAAACAGCTTTCAGGATGGGGGAGATGCATTATTTTGCATTGAAAAGTCACTTTTTCTTTTATGTTTTTGCAACAGAAATTGAGGTCATTGCATAGAAATCACAATTGAAATGCTGAGGGGAGATTTTTCATCTTGCAGGGATACATGTGGCTCCAGATGATGGGTGGGGTACCAATCACTCTGTTCTCCACTACAGAAATTTGGATCTAAATGATGGATGTGATCAATCGATTCTTTCATGGGTAGAACCCAGGCGGTGAAAAGGCCTCAGACGCTTGAAAAGCTAATACGTCAGATGCATATAGCCAACGATTAGGCAGGTTGCAGGTGGTTTAGTCAGTCAAAGCACATGTAGATCTCTCCAAAGTAGTTCTTTGACTCATAAGGAAATCTCTTTTCTAGTACATCATCATGGCCGACGGTAGTGTGAGTCTAAAAAACTCTGAAACTACAAGATTCACCACAGGATAAAACGTGAACGTATACATGACAATTTTTACAATTTACATGTTGAACGAGAGATAGTGACTGTCAAATGAGCCATAGTATTGTCTCCATAGCTATAATATAGAATATAGATATAGCTCTGCAAACATTGTGACCAGTGGTGCAGTCGTAATATGGGAACTGGTAACACGCCACGCCACGTGCACGCGCGGGTACGTGCATGCGCACAGAACTGATTTATACACACACACACACGCACGCACACACACACGCACACACACACACACACACAAGCGCATATACGCAAGTGCAATCTTTCTATCATACAAGCTCTTCTTGCTCTCTATTTGTGTGAATGTGCGCGTGGAAAGCTGGCGCGCAGCACAGACGCTTGATTCAATATCATAAGCAGGTAGACCCCCATCACGAATTCCGAGCCACATTAGTATTCACCTCCACTGCCTGTGTCACACAGAATGAAGGGGGAGATGCATTCAGATAGCCAACACCCAGACACTTAGTCTACCTGCGCTTTTTGTTATGTAAAACGGTGGCCGGGTACTTAGTCACAACGAATGGATACAGCGCATTTTTGTGTGCGCGTACACGCGAGTACACATCCGTGCGCGATCGCGCGTACTTCTGCCTCAGTGATCTGGTAACATGGCGTGTAACCGGGTGTGACCACGACTGCACCACTGATTGTGACGCACAGTGAAAATAGGCAATGGAAAGCTGGTGCATTGACTACAGGGATGAGGGTAATAGCTGGCTCTGAATGAGTTATAAGAATCACATCTTAGAAGAGTAACTTGTGGTGTTCCACAGGGTTCCGTATTGGGACCAGTGGTGCAGTGCTGGTATAACTCGGTATAACGGCGTTATACCTCGGTCACTGAGGCTGAAGTACGCGCAATCGCTTTTTACATGGCATTATCCAACCGGACTCCCGGAGAAGCATGCAGCTGCAGAGCCGCAGAGCCAGCGGCGCTCTCTGGGCCGCGCGCTGACGGCCGCGCTGTGAGGCAATAGTATCCAGCTGCAGGACGAGAGCAGCCAAAAAAAACTGTGCATGCGCGCGCGCGTGGAGCGTTTGACCTACTGTCAATTTGCCACTGCACCACTGATTGGGACCAATGTTCCCCCTAAGGTGCGCCTGTGCGCGCGCGCACATGGCAAAACGCTCCCGCGCACATCTGAAATCAGCCGCAAAAAAAAAAATGTTTTTTTTTATACTTTCCTTTTTTTTTCTTTTTTTTTTTTTGATTCAACAAACATGACCATGTTCACGTCTTAAACTCATACTGAGGCCTTAGTTTTGGTTTTAAATTGCATATCATCATTCATTTATTTATTGTCACACAGAGCAGAAGAATTTTACCAAAACAAACCAATAGTATCCAGCTGCAAAACGGCAGACCAGCCATACTCTCAGACCCAAACGCTTTAACGATTTAATTATACATCAAATGATTTATGTCAAGGATTGCAATGCCTCGCTTGAATGAAGTTAACTTTTCACCTGGATAACGTCAACATTCAGGGTGAATGTAATGTGAGAAATTGGGATAAAAAAAATATATATATATATTTTTTTTATCGGATCGGGAAAATTCGGTATCGGTAGATACTCAAAATCACATGATCGGGATCGGATCGGGAGCAAAAAAATTTGATCGGGACATCCCTAACGGTAACCTGTTGCGTGTGACGTCACGTTACCAAGAGAAGCCCCGCTTTCAGTGCTTTGTGGGCAGCGCTACTGCACGCTCACACAGACACACACAACAGATGAGGAAGTGGACAGATCCGACCACCATTGCTGGCTCCTCACAATGCAAACGCGAAAATGTACATTACAGATGAACTGCAGAGAAAATTTCCAATTTATCATCCCGGTCGAGACTAATTGGAAGCGGAGTGCAACGCGTGCAAAGCTTGACCATATGTTTATGTGTCTAATAAAGGTGCTGGCGATCTCAAAGCTCACATGGACACAGCAAAACATTACAAACAAAGCAGTGCGAGGCGAGAGTTTGATGGCAAAGTTGACCGAATTGATTGAAGAATGCAGCTATACAGAGAGAAAGAAAATAATTGAAAACTATTTTGATGCCTCAAAATGATGTTTTAGTTTGATAAGATGCTTATGATACAATCATTCTAAGGATTATGTGTGTAATAAATTAGTTTAGTACACTAATTGCAACACATCTGAAACGGCATAGTGCACTTTTAAATTAGTATCTTTGTGAGGTTACTGTTTTATAATTTACATTACATTGAAAAGATGAAGATATATTTTTTAAAGTTGGATTTTCTAATACAGAAGAGGTATTATTTAGAACATCATATTTTTCTTGTTATTTATTTTGTCCAGTAAGACTTGAAAATATATATTATTTTGTCATAGGTTGATTTAGTTATTTTCTTGAGATTTGTCAGATAGATTACTTTAGGCATAATACAGCATGTTGAGTAACTTTGGTTATAGAGAGATATTATTTTGTTATATAAAATAATATAAACAATAATTGTATATCCATACAGAGGAGGTATACTTTAAATATATTATAATGATAAGGGATCTTTGAGTAAACTTTGATTAAGTATCTTGAGGCTGAAGGCAGAGTGTCCTCTTTAAAAATAAAATCACAATATGGTCACCCTTGAAGTCGCATTATAATTCACTTAATAAAATAATGATGAGTCAGCCTCCTAAAAAGACAAAAGTTAGTGACACGACTCACACCGCCGCCGCCAACCCAGCCAAACTTGGAGGCGATGTTTTGTATGCAAATGACCTGAACGGTAACGCCTTTTGAGTTTAAGACAGAATCACATTCGCCAAGCAGATATCAGATCATATCATTTGTGCGACCGTTTCAGCCACTTAAGACATATTACCAGCATGTTCAGTGAACTTGTCATTGATTCTGTCTCAGTGGTTCCAAGATAAGTCTTCCAAAATAACTCTTTGAAAAACTTTGGAGAATGAGACCCAATAGGCTCTAACGGTATTGTTTTAAAAATTCTGATTTGTTTTTCAGTAGCAACAGTGGATTAGACGTGGCACAGCCACTAAATCGGCCTGCTTTGTATTTGCAGACGTGGCGTGAAATTATATATAAAAAAAAAATGTGTCTGCCCCCTCTAGGTCTCTCCGGGAGTTAAAACATTTCTGCTCATATCTTATTATAAAAAAGAAAATAATAATTGTGCTGAGGCAGGGAGTTTGAGTCGAGACCGAGAGACACTTCCCTCCTGTTCCGGCCATCAGGCTATGTAAACATCAGTCTGGGGGCGATTAATTATGCCTGGCACACAGAGATGGGGGGAGAAAGTGTGCTGGGATACAAGCAAGGAGAGAAAGTGTGTGTGTGTTTGACGTGTGTGTGCACATTATGTAAGATATACTGTAGATCATATTCATGTAAATATGACTCCAGCGCCTCTGTGCCTCTATATCCTCTCACAGTACCTTCTTGTTTTTGCAATGGGGAAAAGAAAAGGTATAAATATTTCAAGTTAAATATGAAGTGTTTTAAACGGAGCTTCTATCTATTATTCATCAAAGCGAAGTGAAGCAGGCCCACCTCAAACATTGCTGATAGCTTCGGTGTGTGTGTACGCGTGTGTTTGTGTGTGTGTACGCATGTATTTGTGTGTTTGTGTGTGTGTTTGCATGCACATTCATGTGTGTTGATCTTGTATGTTATACCCTCCTCACAGGTGGCCTAGATTTACAGTCTCTTCTGTAAGTAACTATTGATACTTGTACTGTAATTTCACTTTATTGGTGGAACATTTTACACACTGTAGGCACACATTTTTATGTAGTTAAAGGGGAGTGCCACCCATTTTAAAGTCTAAATTCAGCACTGTGGAATTTTGGCAGCTATTTAAATTTTTGTTTTAGTCTTAGTCATGTGTTAAATGCTCCTTTTTCGTTTTCATCATATTTAGTCACCTTAATTTTTTTCCGGTTTAATCAGTTTTAGTAACAGGTCTGAGCATTTTAGTCTTAATCAGTTTTAGTCTCAATTTTGTCTTTTTTGTTTTAGTCTAGATTTAGTCACAGAAAACAAATGATATTTTTGTCTAGTTTTTGTTAATGATAAAAAAAAGGCATTTTATTCTCTTGTAATGCAATTCTATGTATCGCTACAGTCAGTCAAATTCACATTAATTTCTATTGGGATCATAGATTCATGTAGACGCCCCTCTCCCCACTCCCCCATAACGTAATGAGTTAAAGATGTAAACAGTTAAAGACCGAACGTTTCCACAGCCCGTGTGAAGCAGACATGACCCCTGGTTGTAGAAAAATTATATATATATAGCATAGAAGTGCTCCACATATATACACCATAAGATATAATCAAACCACTCATTTATTATATGGTAATTTGTTACGTGTTGGGTGTCGATAGCGTTGCGCTGTCGAGACACTGCCTGGCACAAGCTATCATTTGTATCCACCCAAGGGCTGTCTACTATTAACCAACCTAAAACATGTCAGCCATTGTAGCTTGCATGTCAAAAATACTAGGCTAATGGGCGAGCTCAACAACCTAGCTCAAAATAACCCGCTAGCCTAAAATATGAACTTGGGGCGAACAAAGTCCAACTACCTTTGCAATACAGTTCTATTTCATTCTGGCCTCCGCTCAGCGTCAGTCTGCACTGACTTCACTTCGTGCACATGCACTGAATAAAAGATTCCCCAATGTACCTTTACATACCAACATTCGTCTGGCCACACCCCTATCCGCTTACCTTCATAAGCAGGTGTGTGGTCACCTACTCGGCTCCTTCTTCACTTTCACCACAAGGAAGTGCCTTCGGTAGATACCCACACTTGACGAGGTTGTTAGTTAAAGAAAGTTGATACGTGTTTACACGAACGGCCTGGTTTTGGTGAGTTGCTGGAGCCGGATGAGGATGCGTCTGTCTCTACATGGCCGATGGAAACAGAGGACTACATGATAGAGGCGGACGGGTTCTTGTTTGAAGGCCCGGTGGCGACATATCTCCCGCCCGTCCAGGTAACACTGGAGGGGGGTGAGATGTCTCCTTGGGGTTCCTCGTCCGCAGATGTTGGGTTAGAACCTCCGACTCGGTGGCGGGATGCCCTGCTATCAGCCACATCAGAATGTGGCTCCTTAACCAGTAGTCTGCTGCATGTGAGGGACACAGGCTCGGAGGGGGAAAGTATGCAGGGGGAACTGCGTGCTTTGTTCCCCGAGTTCATGGCGGCGGCGGCAGTCGCAAACGGCGTGCCGCTGCCGCAGCCACTGCCTGTTCCTGTCCCTGACGATCTCATAGGTCATCTATGGCAACGTCGCCCTACGTCCGTCAGGGACAGGTGGTCTCCCACATCATGGGCCTTACTCCCGCCTACGTGCAAGTCACGCGGGTGGTGGGTTTGGTAGACGGCATGAAGGAGGGCGTGCCACGACTTGATAGGCCGATGGCGGCGCTCCTTTGACCTGAGGTGGTGTGGGAGCCGTTACGGAAGCCGGTTCCCCAAGGGAAATCGGCTAGGCGGTTGGCGTTTTGGAGTGACCAGTCATTTATCTCCGGGACACAATCTCTAGCTGCCACTTCCAACATCGCACAGCTGGCGAGATTCATGTCCGGGATATTGACGGGCGGCACGGAGCTGACTGATTTACAACATGATCAGCTCGCCCAGTCGGCAGGAGCCATCCTGCATCTGATTCAGCCGCAGGCTATAGCCGCTGGGAAAGTGCGCGCCCTGGCCACTCTGATCAAGCGCCACCTTTGGCTGGAGCAGGCGCGTGTGCCGGAGAAGAAGAGGACTCCACTTCTGACGGCACCCCTCTCCGAGGCTGGACTATTCGGGTCGGCACTGCAGCTGATGACCTCAACCTGCAGGGAGATGCAGGAGGAGCGCTCCGTGCTCCAGCCTCATTTCCCCCCGCCCGATGTTGCCGGTGGAGTCAGACGGCCGCCGCGTCGTCGAGGTTCCTCCGCCGTGGCCGCCGCTGCTACCACCGCCACTGCTGGACCTTCGGCGAAGAAGGCCAGGAGGAGAGAGGGCGCCTCCGCCATTGCAGCCGGCCCATCTACGCCCGGAGGTGACGGTAGGGATCGTCGAAACCAGCCGCCGATCGTTTAACGTCCCTCCGGAAAACCCCGAGCGGCTCGTGGCAGGCGTCGCTAAGTTAATTTACTTTTTCCCTCTGTGGTCCCCCCCTGTTCCCTTCCCGGCCCCACTATGATTTTGTTGAAAAATAAAGAGTCCCTCCTAAGGAGGGACTGTATTTTTTGTTAACAAACTGTGTGTTTATTCACCAAACATATGATGGGGATGCAACATGTGAATCTTTCGCTAGTATGGGTTTGATAGGAGGGCTAGATGTTAGAGCTTAAGCAAGGCCTGCAGCCTACACTCGGTTGAAAAAGGGTTTTTTTCTGCCTCGACCTGAATCTTCACATAAAGGTAGAGGTTAGTTGTGTGCTCTGTTGCTTAAACAGTGATATTGAGCTGCAACACTATTGTGTTGGTTTGCAGTAATGCTCGTATGAAAACGTATCATGGCTCAGCCGCTCTCTCTCTCTATCAGATTTTCTGTGTCTTACAACATAGATACGGGTGTCGGGTTCACACATACACAACTTGGCCTTGCTATAAACCCTGTTCACAGATGTGTCTGTGGCTAGCGTGCATTGAATTAGCTTGCGCTATTCATTGGCATTGCTACTGAAGGTATCATATGGCTGCTGTTGTTGTCATATGCGAGGGTTGGGCTTGCGAGGGGGTACCGGATAAACCCCTCCTTCCCTCTTCTGATTGGTCAGGGGGTTTCTGGGACTCTCTTTTCATTCGGTCAGGGTCAAGCTGTTAGGCAGTCATAGCAAACGTCACTAGGCACGTTTCTATTGGACGACGGCTTCCATGAGTTTAGACCCGTATGTAGGGTCTGTTGTTGTCAAGTTGTCGGGGCAGAGCGTAGGAACTTACTGTTATACTACGCTCGATATACGTGTAACTTGAGTCGGTTGGTCACATGACTCAATGTTACCGTGACTTTTCAATCTATGGCTCACGTGGGAAGTCTCTCTGAGGAGTTCCGTCTCTCCTCCGTGGTGAGGGTGGCGGGATGTAAAAATGTAAACAATGTTTACCCTCGGCTGCGTCACGTGGGATTCATGTCATTCGGTGTTTCTTTCTTTTTTAATAAAAAAGAGTGGAGAATATGAAGCACGACAACCTTCTTGTCGTTCTTCCAGGCGCCTTGAAGGATCAATGTGGGGTCTGGTTAGACTGTCCATTGATATGTTTTGGGTTCCGACGCATACATAGTGCTGGCTCGGGGTGTTTCTGTTAAGAATCATGCGGCAGGCTAGTACGCCTTGGTTGCTTGTTATTAAAACAGCGTTTTTATAGGGCAACTGGGATGGGGGATTTTTTCCTCTTCCGAGAGCCTATTACTGGGTCTCGACAGATTCTCGTTCATATCTGGGGGATGTTAACGGAATAGATCAGAACATAGGTAGAGGGGTCTCACGCCCTTGGGGTGGGCCACTGAGCGAGGTATAAATAGGACCGTCTGGGTGGCGCCCTCTTTTTATGTTTTAGATCAACACGCATACCTGCCCCCTCTCCTGGGCCCTCATTCATCAACGTGTTCTACGCACAGATCTGTGCTTACCCTGTGCGTACGATCATTTCTAAGCAAAGAGTGGGATTCATCAATTTCAATTTGAACTTGACTCCGTGCTTACATCTACGCACAGGTCAGACCAGGCGTACCTCGCGCCCAGTGGTAGAATATCGTTACTACGCATAAGCACTCCTCAGTCCTGCATTAGTTTCAAGGCGGAAATAAGCTTCCGTGCATTAGTGTTCAACTTCTGTATGACCCGTAATTCATTATAGTTCATTGTAAAATAGCGACAGTAGTGTAATTATAACGGGCTCACACGCGAACAAGAGGTTGGCCTGCTTGTTTGGCACGGGGGGGCAGACGCAAAACACCAACCTCCAAACGCGATTAGATATTGTTTCAAATAAAAAGCAAATTATTTTGTGTGTCATGATTCCAAATAAGATTGGTCACAAAATGCTTTCTACTTCAATTTGTTGGTTAGAATAGATGACCTCCGTTGAAACTTCACTGAGACTAACAGTCTATTTGTGAGCTCCCGCACAGATGTGATGATAATAATAATAATAACAATAATAATAATAGCTTCATTTTATATAGCGCCTTTCAAGAGACCCAAGGTCGCTTTACATAGATAGGGGGGGGGGAATAACAAAGTAACAAACATAGTGGACAGACACACAACATATATATATGATGATGGAATTCATTCAAGATCCTCTCCACCCTCGGGTCTTTGCCACCGCGGCACGGTCCATCGTGATATTGGAGATGGATCGACCAATAGACTGTTACTGTAGCTGTCAAAGCTCCATCACAAATGCAGTTATGTGAATAGAAAGGGATTCCACTCAGTCAATGTTGCGATGCGCATTTGCCTGATACATGTTATTGCTGGATGCAGGGAGGAAGGCGATGCTGAATGTTTTCAATTCATTAAATAAAACGGATACTTTTTGCAAGGGTTTACTGACTGTCATACAAATGATCAACCAACTACATACTGTAACTTTTCAGTGCACGTTCTTATTTACATTGTGACAACAGCCTTGTGAGTTCCCGCAGTGACCCGCACACAGACATGATGGAATTCAAGTTCATGTTTGTATTGATCACATATAGGCAGGCTACACATGGCGTATCTGCTACATCATACATGGCAGTAAGATTCATTGTTCTTGTATAGCTCTCGTATTATTGTTTATGTAGGCTACCCAATACTGACATCAAAATGGATTGTAGTATGCCTCTAGAAGTCATATGCAGCAGGTAGAAAATTGACGGGAGATCCATCGCGATTTGGAATCAAATTGAGGAGAACTTTAATCCCTGGGTATTAATCAAACAACACGGGAAAAGGCAGTCATATTCCAGCGCGGTCTTTATTAGCCGACAACAAAATAGATGCCTCTAAAAATCATATAGCCAATCGAACACAACTAATAAAGGCATTCATATTACAGCACGGTTATAATGACACACAACCAACGCCAAACAGTGGTCAACGAACGGTCTTTATTAGTATTTTGAGCTGTCCAGGCAGAATTGCAGCAATGGTCTTAGGGAGCCGTTGATATCTGACATCACCGTTTACAAATCCGCCTTTTATTTATCCCATAATACGCGATAGTGTCTTCTTGGTTCGACAGCAGTGAATTCTCCGTGGAGTTTCTCAGAGTACCGCTCGGGTCAGTCCATTATTTCACATCCCATGGGGGGTGTTTCCTCACTTTCATGACCATATATGGATAATCATGCACGAGCATTGACGGTAGAACAAAGTTCTACGGAGGAGCGTAGAGCCTGCGTACGCACCGTGTGATGAATCCCGACTTCCCTGTGCGTACACTAGTTCTACATTCCGTGCTTACGTGTGGAAATAGAACATATTCTACGTCCACGTTGATGAATGAGGGCCCTGGAGTGGGCATGTCGGCGTGGTTAGGGCACGGGACTGGTTCTGGTCGCGCTGGTCCAGGTCAGTTAACCCGTTGTCCGCCGGGGATGCAGATCTGCTGTTCTGGTACCCTGAGGGACTTGTGCTTTTTTCGGGGGGAAAAATGCCGCGTCGGCCTGGGTGTCACAGGGTTAGGCGTTATGGAGACCCGTTGTTAGGTACACGTTGTACCTGGCACTATTATAAGGGGCTGGTTCTCCTTTCTTTCGCTCCTCTCTCATGCATGGCGAAGATGGGGCTGTTGGCGAAGATGGGTCTTCTGGACCTCCTCTGGTAACCCTGTGTGCTTCCCGAGCCGCCGGGCCCGGTCCGAAGTAATGTTTCGTTGAAACCGTAGGCCTGGGATAACCCCTTTTTTGTTGAGGGGTTATAGGAACAACCACTGTATGTGGTACCAAGAGGGTGGTTGATTCCCTGGTGTGTTGGAGCAGAGTCAACTCCCGGGTTACCCGGTTGAGTGTGCCCCTGCACGTTCATGACGTCTGCCAATCGTGTCAGCCTTCTCTGCCTCGACCCCTCTGGGTGGGTTTTTTGTCATGGTGCGCAACAACGCCAGCTTACGCCCCTTCCGCCGGGGGGGCTGTTTTCAGTTGACCCCTTTGGCACCTGTCTCGTCCGCAGTGCTCCAGTCTCGGGTCTACAGCCTGCTGCCTGGTTTCCCCGGTGCGCTGCCTGCTTCCGTTGGTTAACCTTTTGAATGCTTTACGGCCATGCTGACTGCCTGTGTTGCAGGGTCAGTGTGCCAGGCAATGTACTATTGGGGGGAAAGGGCCCGCTCTTGGAGGGGCCCTGTCCGAATACGCTGGCGATGTGGGGGGCGGTGTCACTAAGTGACCGCCTGGTGGGGTCTTGATGCCTGGCGTCATTGACCTCTCCGGGCCCCCCTTTTTCCAGGGATCCAGTCCCTTCAGTGGGTCTGGGTCTTCCTTCGCGCTCCGCTGCTACAGCCTTGCCACGGGGTTGAGTTTGCCTTGAACACTGAACTCTCCACGCACAAGCACACATGAGCACAAACACAACACAAGAGGGCACAGGTGAAAATCATCACGCTGATGGATGGAGTCTCCGTCCCTGCCTGCTAATCACCACACCACCCTACAAGATACCAGGATCTCCATCAGATCTTCGTTTTTAGATGGCCTGGGAAGTATCTTTGATATTCCTCCCACTGAATATGTTTTTCGTTGTTTCTATGTTAACCTTACTCCTGTTGTGTTTTCGCGTATCCACCCATTCCATGGTTTTTTGACGTCTCATGTTTTTTATCGTGTTTTTCCCGCATGCTTCCCCTCGTTTGTGCTTTGAGGACTTATTTTGTTTGTCTCTATGTTGTCTTCACAGCTTCACTCCCGTGCTTCCCACTGGTCAGGGTTATCCACCCACCAGGCTCAAGACGCACACACACACACACACACCGCACTGGTGTTCATACATTTTTGCAGCGTATTATTAAATGCCCTTTTGGGTTGAACATTCCTCTGTCTCCTGTGTTGTGCATTTGAGCCTATACCTGTTACCGGTTCCTAACAGTACTTACGTATCAAAATAAATGGTAGAAAGAAACAAAACAGCCAGCATTTTTGTATTTGTTTTTTCGTTGGCAAATTATGTTATTGACAATATTGTTTCTTTACAGATTACAGCAATTACTTATTTACTTACTGCAATGTGGTCTTTTTTAGGTTCAACTGATTCTGACTTAATTTCTGTGTTTTAGCACAAGAGGCACTGTAGGATGAATCTTTGATCCCCCAAAAGGTAGTTATGTTTTGTAGACATGGCCATGGGTATTAATCTTCCTCCATGCTACCACTAGGCGGCGCCGGTCCTGCCATATCACCACTATCGCCAACGGACGAGGCGACTGCGTTCATCATGGTGTTTCCAGAGACTGAAGAATAATTGCTAATGGCTGCATGGTCTTGTGGGAGATACGCCTCGACTTGTGTTGACCTGAGCATCAGTACACACAGTCTGGAAAAATCAGCGGGGGGGGCGTATTTGTGTTGAATGTTGTCCAGAGCTGCCAGACTCATTGTTTAATTTTCATTCTAGTGTGCTTTTCCAGGCTGTTCTCATTATTTCAATTGTATAGCCTACATGTCAGGATCCACTCGTATAAATCAGACGGATATGAATAACATAACGTTGGTCTCGTGGAATGTACGCGGTCTTGGGCAAGCTCTAAAGCGGGGCAAAGTGTTTGCGCATTTAAAGTCTCTTAACGCTGACATAATGTTTCTACAAGAAACTCACATAAAAGCTACAGAACAGAGGCGACTGAGGGCTAACTGGATATCTCAAGTTTACCAGTCACCTTTCACATCCAAAGCTAGAGGTGTCGCTATTCTTTTTCGCAAGAATATCCCATTCCAGCTTTCCTCAATAGTCACAGATCCAAATGGCAGGTATATTATGATTACTGGAAACATACATTCGTTCCCTATCACTTTATTGAACATATATGGCCCAAACACTGATGATCCAAATTTCTTCCGCAAAGTATTTGATTTAATTCCAGACCTAGGCACCACTAATTTATTAATGGGTGGAGACTTTAATTGCTACCTTGACCCATATCTGGATAGACTCTCCTCCCGCACCCCAACAGCAATAGCTTCTGTCCTAACATTAAATAATTTAATTAAATCTAGAAACATAGTAGATATCTGGAGACTACAACACCCAACGGACAAAGACTATTCGTTTTTCTCGCATGTCCATAAGTCATACACGAGAATTGATTATTTTTTAGTGGATGCAAAATTAATAACTAACATTGTGAATACCAAATATCATAATATAATAATATCGGATCACAGTCCAGTTTCACTAGAAATAAAGCTTGCTCTGCCCAAACAAAGCTACTGTTGGCGTTTTAACCCGTGGCTGCTCACAGACCAAGAGTTTATTAATTGTATGACAGCTCACTTGGAGGAATTCCTTGAGTTCAATGACACAGGGGAGGTCTCAGACTCCATACTCTGGGAGACTCTTAAAGCAGTAATGAGAGGTCATATAATTTCCTTTGAAAGTTCAAAAAAAGAGGGAACAGCGCCATCGTCTGGTGGAAATCGAAAACACACTTCCGACCCTTGAACAGACTTACAGGAACTCTCTTTTGCAAGAAGACTATAATAAGATCTTGAATTTAAAGTATGAATATAATCGCATTCTTAGTGGAAACATCGGTAAACTCTTATTGAAGCTCAAACAGAGACATTTCGAACTGAGCGACAAACCAGAGAGGCTGTTGGCCAGACAGTTGAAAGGAGCACAGGCGAGCCGTGCAATCCACAAAATTGTATCTAAAACAGGTGATTTGTTAACTAACCCTAAGGAAATAAACAACCGCTTTAAAGAATTTTATTCAGAATTATACAAAACAAAGTCTCAGGCCACTAACGCAGACTTTACAATTTTTTTTGACTCCCTCAACCTGCCAAAACTGGATGAGTCATCCAGGTTAGAACTCGATTCAGATTTTTCAGAGAGTGAGCTAGTTGAGGCAATTAAGTCATTCCCCTCTGGTAAGGCAGCAGGCCCAGACGGATTTGGCTGTGAATTTTACAAGACATTTCACAAGACACTTGCCCCAATCCTACTCAGAATGATCAATGACTCCATTAAGAATAACAGATTTCCGAACTCTCTGTATGAAGCAAATATATGTATCTTACTGAAGAAGGGCAAGGAGGAAACAGAGCCTGGGAGCTACCGGCCCATCGCCCTCCTTAATTTTGATCAAAAATCGATCACAAAAGTATTAGCCAATAGATTAGGGAGACATATTCCATCAATTATACACCCTGACCAAACAGGGTTTATCCCAGGCAGATTTTCATTTTGTAATGTACGTCGGCTCCTGAACAATGTTTATACCAACCACGAGGACAACTCCAGAGCGGCCATTTTGTCCTTAGATGCAGCCAAAGCGTTTGATCAAATAGAGTGGCCCTACATGCTCGAGGCACTTAAAAGATTTGGATTTGGAGACTCTTTTATTGCATGGGTCAAAATACTATATCTCTGCCCGACATCCTCTATCCTCACTAATAATGATAAATCTGGACCTTTTGACTTGCAACGTGGGGTCCGACAGGGCGATCCGCTTTCTCCCTTACTATTCGACGTTGCTCTGGAGCCCCTCGCGATAGGAATCAGGAGCCACCCCAATATCAGAGGCATTAAGATAGGGGACATGGAAAGCCGGGTGAGCCTTTACGCTGATGACACATTGTTATATCTTTCAGACCCAGAAACCTCTGTTCCTCCCTTGTTAGATTTCATTGAATCATTTGGTAAGCTTTCTGGCTACACAATCAATTGGGGTAAGAGTGAGTTCATGCCTCTCTCGGGCGGCCTGAACTCAGACTTTCTTAAGGCTCTACCATTTAAAGTAGTAAATGACCATTTTTCATATTTAGGACTCCGAATATCTAGAAATCCCAAACTCTTATTTAAACTTAACTATGCTGACATGCTCACAAAGTTAAAACTCAACATAGAGAAGTGGAGGACCCTGCCCTTATCTATGGTGGGGCGTATTAACGCAATCAAGATGGTGTCTCTTCCTAGATTCTTGTATCTATTTCAAAATCTGCCAATCTTCCTCACTGCAGCATTCTTTAAGACACTAGACTCTATTATTTTCCCATTTGTATGGGGATATAAAACCCATCGCATATCAAAAGGGCATCTGCAGAAGCCAACACAGGAGGGAGGCCTAGGCCTCCCTGCATTCAGGAATTATTATTGGGCAGCCAATGCTAGAGCTCTGACCTATTGGCAGAGGGGACTCTCGGGTGAGACACCATCTAATAATTCCCCCCTGTGGCTAAACATTGAAGCCACAGCAGTAAAAGGCTCCTCTCTCTGTACTTTGCTTTTTTCTAAAACAGAATCCCCTCAAAAGCTAATTGGTGACAATTTTATCTTAAGGAACTCACTTAGGATTTTGAATCAGATAAGAGGTGTTCACAAGCCACCAAATGTCTGTATGTATACCCCTATATGTCATAACCACTCCTTTTTGCCATCTCGGACAGATGGGGCATTTGCTGTCTGGAGGGACAAGGGACTCACGACCCTTGGAGACTTGTACATAGACAAACAGTTTGCATCATTCGACCAACTGAAAACAAAATTTAACATTCCTAACTCCCACTTTTTTCGATATCTCCAAATCAGACACTATGTCAAAGAAAAAATTCCACATTTTGAAACCATGCCAGAGAATTGCCCATTCTATGATCTCCTGAAGCTCCCTCCAGACTCCAGACACCTGATATCTCGCTTTATGTCCCTGTTTTCCACCTCTGTGTCCACTGACCATCTGAGAGATGCCTGGTCCACTGAGCTGAATCTAGAGGTGTCTGAGAACATATGGAATGAAGGTTTGACTAGAATCCAAACTTGCTCGATCAATGCTAGGTACAAATTGATTCAATTTAAAGTCATCCATAGACTCCACTACTCAAAGACCAAACTACACAGAATTTATCCATCTCTTTCTCCATTATGTGACAGGTGTAAAGTTGCAGAGGGCTCTTTAACACATCTCTTTTGGCTATGTCCTCATTTACAAAAATTCTGGGGTGAAATATTCCAGTGGTTTTCCAGGGTCTATGGAAAGGACATCCCCCCTGATCCAGAGTTGGCACTCTTTGGGTGTTCAGAGACTGCCTTAAGGTACACAAGGGAGGAACAACAGACACTAATGCTCGGCATGGTAGCTGCAAAAAAAATGATTCTAACCGATTGGAAATCACCTACACCCCCGTGTTTCCAGAAATGGCTCAATGAAATGATCACAATCATACAGATGGAGAGGATCCGCTATTACAGATCCAAAGAGCACAACAGGTTTTCGGACATATGGAGCCCATTCATTGACTATCTGAAGGACAAATAATTGCACTCTGCAGAGACTCACCCCTGTATATCATGTTTGACCTGCACCTTGTAACACCTGGCTATACAACACACTTTAATGCTTTGAGTTAAGTCACACTGTTATTTTATTTTCCTGTCTGGCAGTCCGTTTAGTTTTTTTTTAGTTTTGTTATGTCTGTTTATTTTTGTTCTGTCTCCTCCTTTTTGTTTGTCTGTTCTTGTCTAGTAAACTGAGAAATAAAGTATTTAAAAAAAAAAAGGTGCTTTTGAACACTGCAAACTTGAATGAGTCACTCTGCAATTGTTACGATGGATGAGGGAAAGGAGCATGATGTGGGAAATCCCAAAGAACAGGGAAGGTCACGTAAATTAACTGAAAAAGGATTGGAGTATAAGTTGCAAAAATGCATTGGACTAAGAAGACAACGGCTGTGAGACCTGTCTAATAAAATGAATATGATGGAGTCATTAATAGGAACGTCCAAAATGTACGACACGTCCAAGAAGGGATGGAAAATGACTTTGCTAATGTATTAGAGGAATTCAACTGTCTTAATAAATAAGTGACATGCCTATTATCCGAGGAGGAACAAGCACGTCACCAAGATAGTTGGTTGGAGCCTAAAATGGCGCCCATCAGACACTTTATGAAAACTACAAAACAATGGATTGCAGCTGTGTACATATCACATCAGGTGGAGGATCAGCATAAAGAGGACGTTCAGCCACAAAAAGAGCCTGAAACAGAAAAAGATTTGCAAGATGGCGTCCAACCCGAAGACAGCGTTTCACACACCAGCCACGCTGGACACGCCCGCCCACACGGGTCTCAAGTAAGCCGCTCATCACTAGGATCAAGAGTTTCAGCAACACGTGCTAAACAAGAGGCAGAGCATGCAGCGTTGCTGGAACGAGCCGCAGCACTGAAGAAGTGGCAGCAGCTAGCGCTGGAAGAAGCTAAACTCAAAGCTAAAAAGGAAGAGCTCGAGATGGAGACTGCTTTGGCTGAAAGTAGCGCGAAGCTAAATGTGCTCAACGAGTATCAAAGGTCAGAGGATGGTGGGAGTAGGGGCTGCAGAGGATCAGAGGATGGTGGGAGTAGGAGCCGCAGAGGGAGCGTGAAACACGAATTAACCTGCGCCTCGCCTCCTCAACCAGACAACGCAAACCATCATGCACAGCCACGGATGCTACGCATTCAACCACCACAAATGGCTCAGCGAGACTCTCTCATCTCTCATTCCAACATCAGTGAAGATGATGGCATGCTGAAGGTCATGCAAAAACAGAACATAATCACAGAGCTCCTTGTAAAGCAGCAGAGGCAATCGCAGCTACCAACAAGGGATATCCCAGTGTTCAGGGGTGACACACTTCAATACAAGTCCTTCATTCGAGCATTCGAACACTCAATAGAACAGAAGACAGACAACGATCAAGATAAATTGTACTTCTTGGAACAATTTACAAATGGTGAACCCCAGGAGCTAGTTCGCAGCTGCGTTCACATGCAACCTAGCAGGGGCTACAAGGAAGCAAAGCGACTGCTTCGCAGACACTATGGAGACGAGCTACGGATCGCCAGCGCTTACATCGACAAGGCACTCCAATGGCCGCAGATCAAGTCTGAAGATGGAAAGGCGCTAAATGCCTATGCAATGTTTCTGGTCGGATGCCGCAACACAATGGAGGACATCGATGCAATGGAGGAAATGGATAACCCTACCAACCTACGGACGGTAATATCCAAGTTACCCTACAAATTGAAAGAGCGTTGGCGCACTGAAGCCTACAACATCAAAGAGAGAAGAGACAAAAGAGCAAGATTTTATGACCTGGTGACCTACATAGAGCGTCAAGCCAAAATAGCAACGGATCCCCTCTTCGGTGACCTACCAGACAGCCGTCCAGCCACAGTTGGAAGGAGCGAGAGGGAAAGGCCCCCAGCTAGGAAAGAGAAACGTGGGAGTTTCGCAACAACCGTCACCACGGAAAAACAAAAAAGGAAGTGCCTTTGAGAAGCCATGCATGTACTGTCAGCAAGCTCACGCCCTAGACACTTGTAGTAAAATCAAGAGTCAACCACACAATGAACGGGTGGAGTTTTTAAAGTCAAAAGGCTTGTGCTTCGGGTGCTTGGCTTTGGGCCATCTCAGCAAGTTCTGCAAGAAAAGAACGGAGTGTAAGGAGTGTGCAGTAAAACATCCGGACATCCTACACAAAGGCAAAGAAGAAAATTCCACCTCCCAGGAAAGGATCAATGGCGCTTGAGAAGTATCAAGCCCTCAAGTTCCCTTCACGCAAGAGGCCACCTGCCTCACTGGGGCTGGAGAAAATGAATGTGTGCTGTCAATAATACCGGTGAAAATCAAGTCAAGAAAGAGTGACAAGCACGTAGTGACATATGCTTTTTTGGATCCGGGGAGCACAGCAACGTTCATCACAGAAGGCCTGCGGAAGAAACTGAATGTTAAAGAGAAACCAACGCAAGTACTCCTCAGCACCATGGGACAAGGCAAACCTGGATGACAGAAACTCATGAACAGTTATGTGATATCAGACTTGGAGGTATATGGGCTGGAAGACAGCAAGTTCATCGAGCTACCCAAGGCGTACACCCACAGTAACATACCGGTGCACACCGAGAACATACTCAAGCAATCCGAAATCCGGAAGTGGCCTTACCTTAACAAAGTACGCCTGCCAGAGATAGAAGCAGACGTCGGCCTGCTTATCGGAGCAAACTGTGCGGTAGCAATGGAGCCATGGCACGTTATAAACAGTCGAAATGGAGGACCTTACGCGGTGAAGACTGTCATTGGCTGGGTCGTGAACGGACCCATGAGGAAGGAGCAGAGTGGTGAGAGCAATCAACCTCACTGCTCGGTGAACAGGATCACCATCAACATCACCAAGCATCGCATCGTATGCGTTGAAGAGAACCGCAGAAGATCACAAAGCCACTGCGCCCCCAGAAGCCGTTCAAACAGTCCTAAACAATTTCTACGTAGACGACTGCTTGAAGAGCGTGGCATCGGAAAAAGACGCAGTGACCTTGGCTAAGGATCTTCGCACCTTGTGTGCCAGCGGAGGATTCACCTTGACAAAATGGACGAGCCATAACAGGAAAGTGCTCATGTCCATCCCAGAAGAACACAGAGCTAAAGAAATGAAGAACTTGGATCTTAGTTCTGAAGTTCTACTTGTCGAGAGAGCACTCGGCATACAGTGGGATACAGAATCCGATACTTTCACCCCAGACAAGCCGATGACGAGAAGGGGAATCTTGTCCGTCGTCAACTCCATCTACGACCCCCTCGGCTTACTGGCGCCGGCCATCCTGCCTGCTAAACTCCTGCTGAAAGATCTGTGTAAGGAGATACGTGGATGGGATGAAGACATCTGTGAAAAGCATGCAGAGAATTGGAAAGGATGGATAAAAGATGTTACTCACCTCTCCAACTTCCAAGTGAACAGGTGCTTGAAACCTGCTGACTTTGGACGCACTGCTACAGCGCAGTTGCACCACTTTTCAGATGCCTCAGAGTATGCCTACGGCACTGCAACTTACCTGTTACTGGAGAACAAGCAAGGCAAGAAACATTGCTCCCTCATGATGGGCAAGTCAGGAGTAGCCTCACTCAAACAAGTCACAATCCCCAGACTAGAACTGACAGCGGCAGTCGTTGCCGTGAAGGTAGACAAGATGCTGTGTCAAGAACTTCAAGTTCCGCTACAACCATCTACCTTCTGGACTGATAGCACCACAGTGCTCAGATACATAGACAATGACACTGCTCGCTTCAAAACCTTCGTGGCAAACAGAATCAACCTGATCCGAGAAGCCACCAAGCCTTCCCAATGGAAGTATGTAAAAACAACAAAAAACCCAGCGGATCAGTCCAGCAGAGGCCTGAAGGCCAAGAACTTGGCACAATCAAGGACGTGGATCGACGGACCCAGTTTCCTGCTGAACAAAGAGTGTGACTCGCCGGAACAACCCGTCAACGTCAAAGATGACATGGAACCAGTGTGCAAGCTGGTCAAGTACTACTCGGAATGGCAGAAATTAAAAAGAGCTGTGGCATGGATTCTAAAACTAAGGAGGACTCTGCAACAACTGAAAGAGGAAAGAAATTAGTCATCATGGAGAATCACCAAAACAGAAAAGCAAAAGTCCAGGCTAAAGCCAAGGGTAAAAATAAAAACCAAGACCAACATACTGGAAAGGCCAGTAAACAAACTGTGCTTGCTAGAGGAAGAAACACGAGAGGAGGACTGAATGAGAATAGTCCTCAAGAGGCTCAAAGTGCGCCGGTTCATGGACTTTATAATTTGTTTAGTAATTGCTTAGCCCTCCTGCCTAACCAATTAGGGGCCGGGTAATGTAGTAAGGACTATGCTCTGTATCGTCAATCAATGGTCAAATAAATATTTGATTAAGGAATATAATATGCCTTTTTGTATTATTTCTCTGTGTATCAGCAAAATGTATATATTTTTATGTTAGACATTAAGGGAAATTAAGATTCTCAGATTTTTTTACAAACCGCCGCTTATCAACTAACCGGTTAATCGGCAGGTGACGTATGTTGCTCAGTAGTTGCTGATGTCTGCTCAGGAGGTTTGAGTGTTTGCTCAGACCAAAAAATAATTAGAGGGAACATTGATTGGGACCAAAGTTATTTATACTTTATTTAAATGATATTTTTACAGTATCGAATATTTTACGTTTGCTGATGATACTAATTTACTTTGTTCAGGGGAGGACATAAAATAATTATTGAAAACAGTAGAAAGGGAATTGATAAAGTTAAAGAAATGGTTTGATAGGAATAAGTTGTCTCTTAATGAAAACAAAACAAAATGTATCGTATTTGGTGGTGTTCCTATCGACTGTGAAATTAAACTGAATTTAAATGGAACCGAAATTGAAAGAGTGTATGAAACAAAATTCTTAGGTGTGATTATAGATCACAAACTCTGTTGGAAGCGGCTAATTTACCTTTGATATATTGTATATTATACAATATATCAAAGGTAAATTAGCCAAATCTGTTGGCATTCTGTACAAAACAAGGAAGCTGTTAAATCAGAAATGTTTGCATATTGTATTTTTCACTTGTGGTGCCATACATGTCATATTGTGTTGAGGTCTGGGGGAATGTTTATAAAACAAATATAGATCCTATTATTAAACTACAGAAAATAGCTATTAGAATAATAAATAAAGCTAGTTATCTTGAATCGACAAATCCATTATTCATAAAGTCCTGCACATACAAATTTGTAGATGGTTTACATAAAAACCTTGGAGATCATTTTTCATGCTAAGAGTAAGAACCTACCAGCTTGTATTCAATGTCTCTTTCAACCAAGAGAAGGAAAGTATAATTTAAGAGGGTTGTGTATTCTTAAAACATATAAAAAGGTAAGAACTAATGTAAAAGCTAGATGTGTTTCAATTTTGGGAGTTAAATTGTGGAATAGTCTTAGTGACGGGTTGAAGTTGTGTACCTCTCAGGGGAGATTTCAAAAGGCCCTGAAGGATAAAATAATTCAGGAGTACAGTTTTGAGTAAAACATCAAACATTTATTTTCTCTTTTATTTTTTCTCTTAAAGAAAAAGAAAACAAATATTATATCTTGCAGCATATTTTAAATTTGTCTTTCTTATATTAAAGTATATTTAGTTTTTAAGAATTGTAAAGGATAGGCAAAAATAAGCATGTTCTTCAGCCTATTCCTTTTTTCGGTCATTGAGTTTGGATTTTGTGTGTGAGCTTATCTGTAAACAAAGACCGAAAATAAAACTATTCATTCATTCATTCATTTGGTTAAGGATATTAAAAAATAATAACAAATCAAATCAAATCAAATGTATTTATAAGGCCCGACAACACACGTTAATGTCCCCATACATGTCTTCTTTAAACAAGTCAAGAAGAAAACAAACATGGGCGGTTAGGTGGTCGAGCGGAGATTGCGTTCGTCACCAGCCCCGGAGCTGTGAGCTTGGTTCGCCTGTTCGAATCCAGCTCACAGCTCCGGGGTTGTCACCAGCTTGGCTGGCCGTCTGCACTGATACAATTGGCTGTATCAGAGGGTGGGAGAAGCTGGCGGGGTGGGTCCGGGTTGTTGTAAACAGCGACTCCTACAGTTCGGTCGGGGCGCCTGCTAAGCGCGGATTGGACGTGAGGGGGATAGTGTGGTCCTCCCACACGCTACGCCCTCTCAATGAGAATCCGCGCTGCCAGGTGAAAAGAAGCGGTGATTGGCTGGACGTGTGTCGGAGGAAGCACGTGGTAGCCTCCACTCTCCCAAATGATCTGACTGTGGGGGGTAAAGCGCAGCGACCAGGAAGGGACTGGGAATTGGCATACGACTAACATTGGGATGGGAGAAAATCGGAGGAAAAATGGAGGGGGAAAAAGACCAAAAAAAAAAAAAAAAAAAAAAGAAGAAAACAAACATAACAATAAGTCAAGAACAGAACAAGAACACCATAAGGTCCAACAAATTCAAAATAAATGCAAATAAATGAAAAAATGCAAGCACTCCCAGACATACCCCACGCGAAGGTAAGGAAAAACTCACTAAACCCTAACAATAGGGAAAAATGCTCTACAGGCAGTGTGGAGGAGAGAAACCTTAGAAGGGCCATTCAAGGGGGGATCTCCCTTCTTAGATGTCGGTGATAGTAGTGTTGCAGACTAACAGTTGGTAAGCATGCACTCAAGTGTGTAGTGAAACACAGATGAGTGCATGCAATAGCAACTGAACATTTTGAAAGATTAAAGATAGAGCTGATAGCGATAGCAACTGAACATTTTGAAAGATTGAAGATAGAGCTGATAGCGAATTTATTTGAGGCACAGGGGCGGCGCAAAGAGGGTCGCGTCCTCCCCGTCTTAATCACGGGACATTCAACACTCCGGTCATTGCTCAGGGACAGCCGGAGACAGGGAGATAGGGGGCGGCACAGAGAGGCCCGCGACCTCCCCGACATCATCGCGGGACGTCCAGCACTCCGGTCACCACTACGAGACCTCCGGAGACAGGAGGGCACGCAGAGAGGGTCGCATCCTCCCGGCCTTCATCACGGGACGTCCGACACTCCGGTCAGCACTCCAGGACAGCAACAGTTGACAGGACCACGGACAGACGACGGTAAGTAGCTGATCCAAGGCCTCGGTGGTGCATGTAGAGCATGCAGTCACTGCAATCTTGGCCAAGACCCCGAGGCATCCATCACCTTAGTCAGCGCTAGGAGACAGGTACTCAGAGAGATGGGGGAGGGAAGGGGGGTGGGGGGAAGGGGGGGGGGGAGGAGTTAGAGAGTTCCCATGTTTGTGGTGCTGCAAAAAAGCAGACATGGGGGAAAATAAACTTCCTAACTAAACTAGACAGATTAATCTAAAGGTCAGTCCCCGACCAGGTGAGATCAGGGTAGGTTGAAGGAGAGAGAGAAAAGATGGGTCTTAAGCAGGGATTTAAAAGCTTCGACAGAGCAGGAGCCCCTGATGACGGCAGGTAATTTGTTCCACAGGTAGGGAGTGCGGTAGACAAAGGCTCTGTGGCCGGCGGATTTCTTTTTAACCCTAGGAATCGATAGAAACCCCGCATTTTGTGAGCGCAGAGCATGAGCGGGAGGAGTATCGGGAGATGAGATCGGATAGATAGAGCGGTGCAAGCCCATTTAAAATTTTGTAGGTGAGGAGTAGCACTTTAAAGTCAGATTGGGCTTGAATAGGAAGCCAGTGTAGGGCGGACAAAACTGGTGTGATGTGATAAAATTTTCTAGTTCTAGTTAGTATCCGTGCAGCCGCATTTTGCACAAGTTGAAGATTTTTGATGCTTGAATTAGGTAGGCCTGAAAAAAGTGTGTCGTAGAATTTGATAAATATAGCTCCTACACACACTGGAAAATGTCCCTAGGAGATAGATACCCAATTATCATATCATGGGGTATAATTGGAAAGCCACACTCATTGGCTACAACCTTGTGCAAAGATTTTCAAGATCGCCAAATGATTGATGGAGCTAGAGCCCCGGGAGTCGGGGGTGGTAATGTGTACTTTTGCGTACTTTGGGGCACGCCTCACATATCGGCATGTAACTCGAGAACCGCTGAACGGATTTTGTCAACTGAAAGGGCAATCGACAGGCAACAAATTCGAGCAATATATTGTATTAAAAGAAATGCACACCCGAGCCACTAGAGGTCGGCAAAGAATCGTCCACATGTGGGCCCGTGGATGTTAAGAGGTCAATGTTTTTAAATATTTTTTTTGTAGCCAAGAGTAAAGACCATAACCCTATCAAAAACAGTAGTCAAAGTGTATATTTTAATTTTTACCGATGTTTTATACGATTTATCGGAAATACCAATTTATCGGAAAATGCTAATTATCGTAAAAACCGCAAGGAAATGACTAAATCCAGATTCAACCCTGCCATTGGAAAGAGGAGCATTTTCCCTATCCATAGATGTATGATTTGGCCATAATAAGGTCAAGGTCAAGTTCAAGGTCAAATATGAATTTATAATTAAAATCAATTATCATTAATTACTGTATCTACAAATCCTTCTGTTTAATCATCTTCCCGCGGTTCATTTGCTTAGATTTGCTTAGAGTGAGCATCTTCTCCTACCCGTAACAATTTTTGATCAAAGATGCAAAAATCATAAATCATAATTTATATTCTCCTTTGTTTAATCACAATTTACTCAAGCCTAGTAACAAACACAATATTTCTGACACTGGAAATACATACCCCCAGGTCCCTAGGTGTTCCTAGATACCAAGAACATGAAAATTTACCTTGCAGAAGTGGAGCAATCTTCCATTTACTTAGGCATGTACCTTTAGGCAAAATACGGCTTACAGATTAACAGGAGGTACTTAGCTCTTAGCAGGTAGGGGCCAATTGAGGACAATTTGCCCACCTGCACTTTGGCAACCTCTAGTGGCTCGGGTGTGCATATTTATTTATACAATATATATATATATATATATATATATATATATATATATATATATATATATATATATATATATATATATATATATATATATATATATTAAAATATTAAAGCCTGATTTGTTGCCTGTCGATAGCCCTTTCAGAACCTCTCAGTGGTTCTCTAGTTACATGCCGATATGTGAGGCTTGCACGAAGTACACGGTATTGCGCAAATACTACTCCCGACTCTTGGGGCTCTAGTTCCGTCAATCATTTGGCGATCTCTAAAGATTATTGGACAGGGTTGTAGCCAATGAGTGTGGCTTTCCAATGATATCCCACCTGGGAATGTACGAATCAGGGATCTAGGTGATAAGTCACGAGCAAAAACAGGAAGAGAAAAACTGCTGAATGAATTGAAGTCTATGAGAAAACTGAGCTTTTCTTTAGTGCACAGTTTACCAAAATCACTCCTAATCACTCATTTCTGAACGGATCTTTATTAAATTTGGACATGTACTACATAAGACTTCAGAGTATAGCGGCACGGTGGTGTAGTGGTTAACACTGTCTCCTCACAGCAAGAAGGTCCAGGGTTTGATTCCCGCTTGGGGACCAGGTTTCCATGATGCCAGGTACTCAGGTGGGGTATCCCCCAGGCCTTTCTGTGTGGAGTTTGCATGTTCTCCCCGTGCTTGCAAGGGTTTCCCCCCCGATAAGATAAACCCAATGGAAAAACATGCACAACAGATCGCTAACACTGTGGCGTCCTTGACGAAGACGGACAGGAGCACTTGGATTGGTCCCCGGGGCGCGGCTCACGTTGACGCCCTATCTGCTCCCGGCTGCCCATGGGGGGAAGGACAACGTGATGGGAAAAGTGCAGAGAGACATTTCATGGGCGACTCAGTGCATGTGTGTGTGTGTTCCTGTGGGTCGCCCATCTCGCGCGTGTGTGTTAAACAGCATGACAAATAAAGACTTCTAGTCTAACAATTATAGAGTTGTTTTTACAACTCAAGTTCCGACCAATGTTACTCTATTTCATTAGCACTAAAGGTGAGTTTTCCTTACTGTATCAGAAACTTTAGAATGTCATCTTTCAAAAGAGACCAGGTGGTATAAGTATAAAGTATAGTATTTTGGTTTGCAAAAGTATGCAGTCCTCAAAAACTAAAACTAAAATGGCCAATTTTGGGGGCGCCTTTTAAGAGGTTAATGGTCGATATGCTCACATACTGTATCCTGCTAATATTTATAGACTTCTAGATTTCTTATTTACCCCATAACCGTGCTGACGTGATGAGCTTCCGTGTTTGAATTGCTGACGTGATGAGCTTCCGTGTTTGAATTACTAACTAAGTGACTGCTTTTCCATTTTAAGATATCATAGCATATAATTACCAAGGAATTCTGATGTGTATTTTATTTTGTGTTTATAATTGACAAAAGAATGTTTATCTCATATAAAGCCCTCATTCCACATTTACCTATGCCAATGAAACCAAATGGTAAAATAAATTATTCTTTGGAAATGTCTGAAATATGCATGCAATGGCACGCTTTTCATTTGAAAACGGTGATTTCCAGGATGACTAATGATGTGAAGCCTGTGAAGCCAGTTCAAGCAGTCAACTCAAGCAGCACTGCATCACAGAGCCTTCACCACCGGACACAGAGCAGATGGGAGGCGGGGGAAATACTACTAAAGAGAGGAGATAGCCAAGGTCAAAGGAAGCTACAAGGAACGGGTGGAGGCCATGTTTCAAACTGGCAATGCTGGCAAGGCCTCTCTGTCCTCACAGGGCTTTCCCCAGCTAAGATAACTACAGAAAGAAAGGAAGGAAGGAGATGTGGCAGCATTTGGCACCAACCTGAACTTCTTTTATTGTCGGTTTTGACACTCAGGACTATAGGTTGGGTGACGAATGAACTCCACTGTCCACGGACGTGCAGGGTTAGCCAATCACCCTCACAGAGGAGGAGGTGAGGCGTGGCCTGAGAAGGCTCAATCCATCTAAGGCCCCGGGCCATGGCCTCAATAAACGGAGGGTGGTGAAGGAATGCTCAGGCAAGCTATAGCCAGCGTCCTCTACCATCTCTTCAACTGTTGGAACACCATCCCTACACTGTGGAAGTGTTCTGAGATACCCAAAATCAACCATCATCTTGTGCCCGGAGAGACAAACCTTGATCTGCTGCAGTTTGCCATTGCAGAGGATGCGGTGATGACTGTATTATACACCACCTACAGTTACTTGCAAAGGCAGTGCACATATGCCAGGATTCTGGATTTGATTTCTCCTCTGCCTTTAACTGCATGCAGCCCCACATCCTCTGCACCAAACTACAGGAGCTCCAGTTGGATCCTCATACTCAAAAGGGAGCCGTTTGTCAGGGTAAACGGCCCCACCAGCGCCCCCCAGGGTACAGTGATTCCCCCAGCCCTGTTTTCAATATACACCAACAACCTTAGGGGCTCGGACAGTGTGAGCAGGGCCGCCTGGGAGAAATGCGAGGCCCTGTGCGAGATTTAAGCGCGTCCTTCGTCGGAGTGTTATCTAGTCATCCTAGGTACGAGGACGTATCCTACCTTGCTGCTCTTCTAAGTACTGCCGACCCTTCTCTAATCTTTGTTCTCCATGTGCCCAGGAAACCCGCTGCCTGCCTTCGCTGTCTATCGAGACGCCGCCCGCCCGGACGTTCCCGAGGAGAACGACGAGCACTCCTATACCACACTCTGCACATTTCTCTGTTGTACTATTGATGCCTGGTACCTTTGGAATAAATATCCTAAACCGCTCCATTCTCTCTCTCCCTGTGTGTTCTGCTATTGGGCTCAGCTACCGCTGCCGTAACAGAACACTCCGACCATATGCCGAGTGCAGCACCACAGGATGCCGGAGAATGGAGAGAGGTCCGGACCATCATCAACGGACACGCCGGGTTGGTAAACCAACACTCCCGCTCACTAGAGGAGACCACTGCCCAACTCCACGCTCCACGCTCGCGCTCTGCTGAGCAAGACAAACAATGTAACCATTTTGATGCATACATCGCAGCCCAGCCAACCCCACCAGTCGCGCCCCCGTACAGAGAGCCCCATGTCCCCGCACCAGAACGCCTTTATTTTTCAATGTTCACTAGTATTCGGACAACAGCCACACCTTCCAAAGCGATAAATCTAAAATCGTTTATCTGTCGGGTCTGCTCAAGGGACCTGCGTTAGAATGGGCAACAGCTCTCCACTTCAGTCAATCCTCCCTCTGCAATTCGTTCCCTGCATACATGATACATCGCCGACATACAAAAGGTCTTCGACCACCCTCCCGGGGGCTCGGATAGCTCTGCTGGCTTGTTCGCCATCCGCCAGGGCCACCGCAGCGTGAGCGAATATTCCATTGAATTCCATATATTGAAATTCTTTATTTGGAATTACCCCTTGAGATGAACCATCTAGTTTTCAAGGGGGTCCACAGCTTACAAAATACATAAATTACATATCTGTATTAAACATAACAAAATAAAAAGAAACAAAACAAAAACCAAACATAAAACAAGATACAATTTATAATAAACAGGTTCAAACAACATCAAACAAGAGGAACATAAGAGAAACAAACAACAAAACACAGAGCACATATTCAAGTGATTGCTTCAAAGATCATACTATTATTGGTGGAAACATGAACAAATAATCTCAAGGTGAGAGGACAGCGCAGTTTTAAACAGTTGTGAGGATGTTATAGATCAAATATGAACTGGAAGTTCTGTATCGTTAGTGGCTTAGCTTGGCTTCGCCTTCTGCACTATCTCGCGTACGTGCACGCGTACTGAATAAACCACAAATGTACCTCTAATACCAGTATTAGTCTGACCACACCCCTCATCAGCTTACCTTCATAAGCAGGTGTGTGGTCACCTGCTCTCCTCCTTCTCGCTTTCACCACAAGGAAGAGGTGCCTCGGTAGATCCCCACACTTGACACCATGATGGAAGAAATTGGATTAGGAACAGCTTGGGAAACAAGGATACGTTGACATCATATCTTTATTTTCTCTCTCACTATTTTCGAGAAAATACGGCGATATTGTCTTCGTACTGGAGTGTCTAGAAGATGATGATCATTCTACAAACCCTCCACCGGTTTTCGTATTGGGAGCACGCCGCTGCATGCTTCTCAACTGCAGTTCCTTGCTGTGTTTGTTGGGGTGAAACCTGTCAGGCCACAGCTGAACTGTCGGACATGCCGCTGTTGTGAGGAGCGGTGCGTTCCAGGTTGGGTGAGTAGTGTTTGCTGGCGGGCTCCACTTGTCTGTTAGTGCTATGGGGGCTACTAGACAAAGTTTATGGAAACCGGCCCCAGGCTAGGGTCCTTTGTTTAGCCGTCTAGGCGACAGAAGGCCTTGGTCTGGCGACCATTTTAGTTTTAACTAGTGGGCCGCGACCATTGACACTGGTGATCCCTGTGTGTTCTGGACGAGTGGATTCTCTCTGTCACCGTGTTAAGACCCCATCTTTCATATCCAAATGAGAGTATTCCTTCACGAGGGGATATGTGCATGTAATGTGCGATAGCGGCAGATTCATGTTCAAAGTCAGCTATACAGGCCAGTTGGTACTGTGCTGATTCCGCCGGACGTGTTAATGTCACCGTTGTGAAGCGGTGTTGACGTCTTGTTTTCTCTTTTCTCTTAAAAAGTGAGGAGGGTTCAGAACGGCGGCCTGTCTGGGTGAGTGTTATGTCATTGTTTACATGTTCATAGCTTACGGTTAGCCGGTCGGTGGCCTGGCGCGGGGTAGCTTAGGCTTCTCGCGCGCCGCCGGGAGCTCGCTCCTGATCGCGTGCGTCGTAGATCGGCGTCTCGCGAGCGGAAGCGATAGCACCAGAACGGTTGGAGCAGCCGTTAGCTTGATGCTATTCTGTTGAACGTGCTTTGATTTTTAACATGTTTTACACTCTTGACCACGACGTCATCTTTGACAGGGGATGTTCGTCAACCCTGCCTGAGCCTAGACGGGGATTGCGTCAACAAAGAGGGCTGTGTTCTACGGTGGCTTATGACTGCACTTCGCTGATCTGCGTTCCGGGCAGGTACGGGGTTGGCCAGACCCTCATAACACGTCTTCTGGTTTTACCTTGCTAAATGTATTGTGAATGACGGTGTTTTTTTCCCAAAACGTGTGTTGTTGCAATGCATTTGAGATACGTTGCGGGTTGTGTGTGAGCTGTTTTTGTCACTGGCAGTAGCTTCTCTGTGCAGGTCGTGATGTATTGATCTGGTTGTTGTGTGAGAAACATCATGGTGTTTATGTGTACCGTGTACTCACTACTAAGGCAACTAACCTATGAAGCTATGCTTGGTGACGAGTGAGTAAAAGAATGTTCTTTCTCAGACTGTAATGACAATGGACAGTGAGTTCACACATTAACAGGTTTTCCTGTTTTAACTGGCCGTATTGAGGGTAAAATAGGAGGATTGTGTTTTTCCCCCCCCGGTTCCCTGGGGACTTTATCACCTCCTATCAGACATGTTGTGCATTAATTGTGTCTTTTGTGTGGTAGGGATACGATGTAACTCTCAGCTTGATTGCTGAGGTTGTGCTAAATCTGCTGGAGAAACTTATTTCCTAAAGGGAAATTGGTTTGGTTGCTGTCATGTGTGCTTAGCAAGGCCTGTGGTCGATACTAATCAAGAATGATGTATTCTCTCATTGTGATGATGATGGGTTGTGTGTGTCATGTGACCTGCGACTGGGTTGTACTGACCACAGAAGCACATGTGTATGTTGGACCGGGGTTCTTAGAGCCCTCTCTATTCTGTGTTTTTCCTTAGTAAAAATCAGATAGCAGGTTAGCTCGTGCGCTGTGTGGAGCTGTGAAACGCTTCATAGGGTTGACTATGACTGTGTCATATTCTCTTTTTGTCGTTACGTCGTATCATGGGTGTGGGGTCGTAAAGGGGTGAACTGGCAACCTTTCCTCTCCCCGTTGTTCTGTCGGTCAGGGGTACACCCCCTGTCCTTCAAGGTTCCCGTCACGTGGCGGTTCGGCACGTTACGGGGGGGGGGGGGGGGGGGGGGGAGGGAGTTCCTGGTCCCACGGCCTGGTATATTGGGCGTGTGCACCGCAGGAATTCCCCCGCCATAGAGTACGTCACCGTGCGCGTCTCTGTTGGTAGGACTTCCGTGTGCTGTTCAGGTCCATGTGATGGATCTGTTTTCAGGGGGGGTGGTCAGGGCTCCTCCTCACCAAGCGCCTACTCAGGCCTTCTGTGAGTTCGGACTCCTTCTTCCATGTGATCCATGTGAGGAAGCCTCCATCAGAGTACAGAGCCTTCCTCCTCAGATTGTCAAAGTGAGTGGACCCTCTAGAAGGGTCCTTTTCTATTGTATGTATATTCGATTCAATTCGTTTATTGAGTGTGTATGGGTTCGGTGCCTCTTCCCCGGAGGCCCTAAAACCAGTTTTTTACATGGCTCAAGGTGCAATATATTCTTTTCAATCTGTACAGCTCGCGTGGGAAGTCTCTCTGGGGATCCCCGTCTCTTGCCTATGGGAGGGTGGTGGGATGTAAAAATGTGAACATTTTTTACCCCGGCTGTGTAGACTGGGATACATACTGTTGATGCTTCCTTCTTTCTATTCCAGAAGTGTTGGAGTTAGGGAGTGTCACACCCCTCTTGTCGTTCCCCTGGGCGCCTTGGGGATTCAATGGCAGGTCTAAATAGCCTGTTCATTGATGGGGGTGTGTCCCGACGCACGTATAGTGCTAGCTCGCTGTAAACAGGCGATTGACTGGCACGCCTTAGTTGCTTGTGGTTGAAACAGCGTTTTTATAAAGCAACTGAGATGGGGGTTTTTCCTCTTCCGGCGACCACATCCCATGACCTGGGTGGGTTGTCGACGGATCCTCGTTCATGTCTGGGGGATGATGACGGGATGGATCTGAACATATGTAGTGGGGTCTCACGCCCTTGGGGTGGGCCACCAGGCGCGGTTCGTCCCGACGTCTGGGTGGCGCCTTCTTTTCATGTTAAGATCAACACGCATATCTGCCCTTTTCCTGGGGCATGTCGGCGTGGTTAGGGCACGGGACTGGTTCTGGTCACGCTGGTCCAGATCAGTTGAACCCGTTGTCCGCCGGGGATGCAGATCTGCTGTTCTGGTACCCTGAGGGACTTGGGCTTTTTTCAGGGGGAAAAATGCCAGGTCGGTCTGGGTGTCACAGGGTTAAGCGCTATGGAGACCCTGGTTGGGTATGTTTTTACTCAGCACTGTCGTCATGGCTTACAGCCGTGCCATTCTGTACGCGCTCGATCTCGTCGGATCTCGGCCGCTACACAGGTTGGTCCTGGTTAGTACTTGGTTGGGAGACCGCCGGGGAATACCAGGTACGGTGTGCTTAGGGGCTGGTTCTCCATTGTTTTTCGCTCCTCTCTCACGCATGGCGAAGAGGGGCCTGTGGGGGTGGTTTTTTGACCTCCTCTGGTGACCCTGTGCTTCCCGTACCGCCAGGCCCGGTCCGAAGTGATGTTTGCGACCCGTAGGCCTGGGTTAACCCTTTTTGGAAACTGAAACACTTGTACTGCGGTATAGCCGGTGTATACCCGCAGGTGTGTTTTGGAGTTTTTTCTTGAGGGGTTATAGGAACAACCACCGCATTGGGTAACACCGAGGTGGTTGGTTCCCTGGTGTGTTGGAGCAGTGTCAACTCCCGGGTTCACCGGTTGAGGGTGCCCCTGCACGTTCATGACGTCTGCCAATCGTGTCAGCCTTCTCTGCCTCGACCCCTCTGGGTGGGGGTTGTTAAATGGAGGCTTGGTCATGCAACACCGCCAGCGTACGCTCCTTCCGCCGGGGCGGCTGTGTTCAGCTGTCCCCTCTGGCGCCTGTCTCGTCCGCAGTCTCCAGGCTAGGGTTAACAGCCTGTTGCCTGGTTTTTCCCCGGTGCGCTGCCTGCTTCCGTTGGTTGACCTTTTTTGTGTGCTTACGGCCATGCTGACTGCCTATTCTGCAGGGTCAGTGTGCCAGGCGGTGTACTATTGGGGGGACGGGGCCCGCTCGGCTTACTGGCCTGGTTGGTTCCGCCTGGGAATACCAGGTGCAGTAACTGAGGGGCCTTTGTCCGAATACGCTGGCGATGTGGGGGGCGGGGCACTACGTGCCCACCTGGTGGGGTCTTGATGCTGGCATCATGGACTTCTCCGGGCCCCCATTCCAGGGAGTCCAGTCCTTTTGGTGGGTCTGGGTCTTCCTTCGTGCTCCGCTGCTACGGCCTTGCCACGGGGTTGGGTTTGCCCTTGACCCCGTGATTCTGGGGGCAGTAACGAGGTTGTTCCTCCGTTCGTTCCCGGGTGGCATGCGGGTTGTGCGTGTGTGTAGTCGTGGGTCAAGCCACGGTCTGCTCACCCTGTGCGTTGAGTTGCTTGAGTGCCTCTTCGCACGGTCGGGTCCGTCGCCCTCCCGTGACGTCCCTAATAGGGGGGCTACCCTCCATTAGGGGGGGTCGGGGGGGCTCGGCCCTCCCTGTTCTGATGGTTTTGGGGGGCTGTCAGCGGGGTGTATTTGTCAGCCAAGTGGCTCCGCTTGGCCTCCCTTGTGCAGAAGGCGAAGCCAAGCTAAGCCACTAACGATACAGAACGTTAGGTTATGACTATAACCAAGTTCTGTTAGTTAGGGGCGATGCTTGGCTTCGGACGGCCGCTGCAGCCCTTGACCTCACCTTGTGGTGAAAGCTTGGGAAGGAGGAGAGCAGGTGACCACACACCTGCTTATGAAGGTAAGCTGATGAGGGGTGTGGTCAGACTAATACTGGTATTAGAGGTACATTTGTGGTTTATTCAGTACGCGTGCACGTACGCGAGATAGTGCAGAAGGCGAAGCCAAGCATCGCCCCTAACTAACAGAACTTGGTTATAGTCATAACCTAACGATTATTCTAGTCAGATGGACCTTTGAACATGAATGCTTTTTTGCCAACTGAGGTAGTTACATTGGTTGGAACTTAAAAAAATAGCTGTGCACAATGTCTCAGTTGATGTCTAGAGGTGAAAAGGTCCATATACTGTTTGAGATATTGCAGATAATTGAAGTGAATACATTTAAAAATGAACTGTAACCACTGTTCATCTTACTGCTGTCGTCTTACTGTGGGAGATGGCAAATTAAGGTTTTCATACATGGTGCAGTGGTGTGTCAAATATGGGCAGCCAAGAGCAAATCTGCATAGACGGTTGAATAGTGTGTTTAGTGGAAGAAGGTTGGTTTTAGATGCAGTTTGGTAAACTACGTCAGCGTAATCCATGATGGGTAAAATTTGTTGATGAACCAGTTTCTTTCTGACAGGGAGTGTGAAACATGTTATGTCGCGGTAGAGAACACCAGCACTAAAGTTGACTTTTCTAACAATATTATCAATGTGACATTTATATGAGAGTTCTGAATCAAGCCATAGACCAAGGTATTTAATGTGATCAACTCTATGCAGTTGTGTACCGTCCAGACAAGTGATATTAAATGGTTGATTAATGGTTTTGGATGCAAGATTACGGGTGGTCCCAAAGAGCATAGTATTAGTTTTAGTTTTGTTGATTAGAAGTGTATTAGCCGAGAGCCATGATTCGAGTTTATTGAAATTTGATTGCAGTGTTGACTGAATTTGAGGTAAGGTAATTTGAGATGTATATATCACTGTGTCGTCGGCATAGAGTTGAGTATTACAACCTGTGAAAATTGAGGGGAGATCATTAATAAATATTGAGAACAAGAGCGGGCCTAATGTTGAGCCTTGTGGCACCGCATGTTCCTGTACTGCCAATTCAGATCTACCATCCTGTATAGCAACACACTGTTGTGCAGATATGAATTAAGGCATTGCGTGAGAGGCCAATAGCGTACAGTTTGTCTAATAGGAGATAATGGTTGACCAAATCAAAGGCTTTTGTTAAATCAATAAATATTGCACCAGTGAGATTACCATTACCAGATGAAGAAAATATATCATTAGTGAGTTTTAATAAAGTAGTAGTTGTGGAATGATTGGAGCGAAAACCAGATTGTGAAGGTGATAAAATATTGTTGTTGCTGAGATAATTAGACAGTTGTTTATAAATAAACTTTTCAAAGACTTTTGCTATGGAACAGATAATTGCTATTGGTCTGTATTGGTCTGTATATTGGGATCTAGTACATTGCCTGCTTTGTGGAGAGGAGTGATTTTTGAGTGCTTCCAGATCGATGGTATTTCATGTGATAATAAAGACAGATTATAGAGATCACAGAGATCATATCCTAGCAGCGGGCTCTGGGTGGAATGATATTCCGTTAAGAGGGGCATTCAGTCAAGGCCTCAGCGACGTTCTTAAAGACGAGTTGGCGTCCAAAGAAAAACCGAACTCCCTGGATGAGCTAATTGATTTAGCCAGAGAACTGGACATGCGTCTTCGCGAGCGCCGCTGTGAAAAGACTAGCGGCACTCGCCCTCCGTTATCCAATTCATCTTGCTCTTCTCCCCCCAGGCGCACTGCTCACGCCGAGCACAACTCCTCTGAGCCAATGGAACTTGATCGGTCTGGGGCATGTATTTATTGCGGCCAGCTCGGTCACTTCCTCGATTTGTGTCCCCTTCGCCCAAACCGCGGGGCTCTACAGTAATTCTGGGCGCATGTTCGAGCCTTAATCACGTTCCCAGCTCCGGTCCCAATATGCAATTCAGTGCCACCCTGTGTTGGAATGGACAGTCACTTCCCCTGTCCGCGCTGGTTGATTCGGGCGCTGACGAAAACCTCATTGACGCTGGCGTCGTGTCCCGCTTTCGCATTGCTACCGACACGCTGCCTATTCCCCGCGATGCCCACGGTCTAAATGGGAGGCTGCGCTCACGGATAACTCACCACACCAAGCCACTCTGCCTGCTGCTCTCGGGAAATCACAACAAGGTTATTCGGTTTCATGTCACTAGTTCCCCCCATAATCCTATTGTACTCGGCATGCCCTGGTTAAAGTTACACAACCCAGTGATAAACTGGCCAACTGGCTCGGTCGTGAGCTGGAGCGTTCACTGTCACGCTACCTGCCTGCGGTCTGCTCGACCACCACTGGAGATCGCTGATTCTCACGTTCCCAACGAACCCATTGACCTTTCCACTATCCCTCCAATTTATCATGATCTAGAGGCTGTTTTTAGTAAACAGCATGCTCTCTCCCTGCCACCCCATCGCCTGTACGACTGTGCCATTGACCTGCTCCCGGGAGCCCCGCTCCCCGCTAGTCGCCTGTTCAATCTCTCGCCCCCGGAGAGGGAGTCCATGGAGAAATACGTCCATGAGTCCCTGGCCTCAGACATTATCACCCCCTTCTCCTCGCCTGTCGGCGCTGGTTTCTTTTTCATTTCCAAGAAGGATGGTTCCCTTCGCCCCTGTATTGACTACCGTGGCCTCGGCAACATCAAGGTCAAGAACAAGTACCCCCTGCCGTTAATTAACTCTGCTTTTGAACCCCTGCAAGGTGACACCATTTTTACGAAGCTGGACCTCAGGAATGCCTATCACCTCGTCTGTGTCCGGGAGAGGGACGAATGGAAGACAGCCTTTAACACTTTCAGTGCCACCAGGTGGCGCCAGAGTTAGCGCTTGAATGCCACCATCCACTTTAATGTTAACGTTAATATCGCCTAATCTATGTTTTAAATTATGGCTATGTGTCTAATCTGCCCGTCGCTTATCAAAGAATCATTTTCCAGTCAGTGCTGTCAAGGCAGATTGGTTTTTTATCGCTTCATTTCCGTTTGAGAGCATTTTGAAAAGCACCCGTTTTGAGGTAAAAAACAGCCCATTCTGGGCCATTCTGTGATAATCGTCTTTTACTGGAATATTCCAGAACGTTGATATTTGTCGGCCTATTTATGAATCGTTTTCAAATAAACGCTAGATGATCAATATTATACGTACGCGCACGCCCATTCGAGCCACGCGCTGATAATAGCCGTGTTCATTTCCTAGTGGATTTTACAGTGAAACCGATAGAGGACATTTCACAAAACAGCTTATATCTTCATCAAAATGAGTCTGATTATCCTAACACTGATAACATAGATTCCTTACCTGACATCAGATGGTATCCAACTGGTATATTCCAATTCCTGATCACCATTCGAAAAAATCGATAAGTGTATAGATCTAACGTGTATACAGTAGAATTCATGATCCGCGGTGCTCAGAGGATCCATAATGAACTGTGGTAACCCCGGCTGCATCAGTGGACTGGAAAATGTGGAGTACAGGATTTCTTTCCCCATCCATTTTCATTGAGTCCATTCCAAAATCCCTTATGTCATCTGGGAGACGATAGGGGGCGCTTTTTTCCACATCTGATCGCCGGTGGCTCTCGGGTAGACTAGGGTAGGCTCGCGTGATGCAATATGATTTCAGATCGCTAAAAAAATATATATATAAAAAATTCCGAGAAATCTCGTGAGTGGCTTTCAACGTAATATTAATGATTCCGAGAAAACTCGTGAGTGGCATAGAAAGTGTTAAGACACCGCTTGGTCACTTTGAGTACAAGGTAATGCCCTTTGGGTTGACCAACGCCCCTGCTGTCTTCCAGGCCCTTGTCAATGACGTTCTCTGTGATGTCCTTAACCGCTCTGTTTTTGTTTATTTGGATGACATTCAGATTTTTTCCCGCTCTATGGAAGAGCACGTCCAGCATGTCCGCGGGTCCTCCAACGCCTGCTGGAGAACAAGTTGTTCGTCAAGGCGGAGAAGTGTGAATTCCACGTCTCCTCCATCGGGTTCCTCGGCTACATAATAGAGGGCGGCCAGATCCGGGCGGACCCAGAGATGATCAAGGCAGTGTCGGACTGGCCCAGACCCACCAACGTCAAGCAGCTCCAACGCTTTCTGGGGTTTGCGAACTTCTATCTGCGTTTCATCAGGGACTACAGCCGGGTCGCTGCACCCCTCACCCAACTCACTTCGCCCTATGTGCCCTTCGTCTGGTCCGCTAAGGTGGACTCCGCCTTCTCAGAGCTGCGTAGGGGCTTCACCTCTGCGCCCATCCTTGTCCAGCCGGACACGTCCCGCCAGTTCGTGGTGGAGGTGGATGCCTCGAGTATTGGGGTGGGGGCGGTCCTCTCCCAGCACTCCGCTCTCGACCAGAGACTACACCCCTGCGCCTTCTTCTCTCGCCGCCTGACCCCGGCGGAGGTCAACTATGATATTGGGAACCTGGAGCTCCTGGCAGTCAAGCTGGCCTTGGAGGAATGGAGGCACTGGCTGGAGAGTTCCGAGACCCCCTTCCTGGTCTGGACAGACCATAACAACCTCGCCTACATCCAGACGCCCTCTCCCGGCAGTTTGTCCCCGAAGGGGGCCCCTCTCACCCTGACACCATCCTCCCCTCCTCCTGCTTGGTGGCCTCCGCCACCCGGGAGATCCAGTCCGTCGTCCGGGAGGCCCAGCGCGCCCAGCCTGATCCAGGTAACAGCCCACCTAACCGGCTTTTTGTCCCCGACCTTGTCCGCTCCCAGGTGCTCCAGTTGATCCACGCCTCCCGGTTCGCCTGTCATCCTTGGGTCGACCGTACCCTGTCCCTGCTGAAGCGGCACTTCTGGTGGGTCTCCATGAGGGAAGACACCCGCGCCTTCGTCCTTGCCTGCCCCGTCTGTGCTCGTGGGAAGGCCTCCCACTGACCGCCTGCCGGGCTCCTCCGTCCTCTGCCTGTTTCTGGCCGGCCCTGGTCACACGTCGCTTTGGGCTTCGTCACCGGTCTGCCTCCCTCACGGTAACACAGTCATTCTCACCATTGTCGATCGGTTCTCAAAGGCCGTTCACTTTGTCGCTCTCCCCAAACTTCCCTCTGCTTCAGAGACTGCGGATCTGATGGTGCTTCATGTCTCCCACCTCCATGGGATCCCGGTGGACATCGTCTCCGACAGAGGGCCTCAGTTCATCTCCCAGGTCTGGAAGGCCTTCTGCCGAGCCCTGGGGGCCATGGTCAGCATCTCCTCCAGATACCACCCGCAGACCAATGGCCAGTTGGAGCGGGCCAACCAGGACCTGGGGTCCGCCCTCCGCTGCGTCACGACCCGGGACCCCTCTGGCTGGAGTGCCTTCCTGCCATGGATCGAGTAAGCCCACAACTACTTTTCCTCCGCTGCCACAGGTCAGTCTGCCTTCGAATCTTCTTTCAGCTACCAGCCTCCGCTGTTCCCTGCTCAGGAGGAGGAGATTTCAGTCCCCTCGGTGCAGGCACACCTTCGCCACTGCAGGAGGATATGGGAGGACACCAGGGCCGCACTGCTCCGCTCCGCTGACCGGAATCGCCACTTTGCCGACCGCCACCGGACCCCGGCCCCCGACTATCAACCAGGTCAGATGGTTTGGCTCTCGTCTCAAGCCCTTCCTCTAAAATCAGTTTCCCGGAAACTCACCCCCCGTTTTGTTGGCCCTTACGAAATTCTGTCTGTCATTAACCCCTCAGTCGTCAGACTCAAGCTTCCCTCCCATATGCGCATTCACCCCTCATTCCATGTCTCCCAGCTGAAGCTGGTGGTCTCCAGTCCTCTGTCTCCCCCAGCTCCTGAACCTCCCCCTCCGCTGATCATAGACGACCATCCTGCCTACATCGTCCGGCAGTTGCTGGATGTGCGCCGTCGCAGTCACGGCTTCCAGTATCTGGTGGACTGGGAGGGCTATGGCCCAGAGGAGCGCAGCTGGGCCTCCCGCCAGATGATCCTATGTCCTGACCTCATCCGGGACTTCCATCGGGCTAACCCTGACAAGCCTGGAGGGTCGCCAGGAGGAGCCCGTAGAGGGGGGGGGTCCTGTCATAATCAAGGCCCGGGCCTTCCTCTGCCCCCATCCTGCCGCGCCCATATATGGGCAGCTTCCTGCTGCAGCATTCTCACGCTGCCAGACGGGCATCAATCAGCGCAGCTGTGAGGGATTCCCTCATCAGCAGCCCCTATATCACCCCACGGATCCTGTCGTCCTTCGTCGGAGTGTTATCTAGTCATCCTAGGTACGAGGACGTATCCTACCTTGCTGCCCTTCTAAGTACTGCCGACCCTTCTCTAATCTTTGTTCTCCCTGTGCCCAGGAAACCCGCTGCCTGCCTTCGCTGTCTATCGAGACGCCACCCGCCGTGGACGTTCCCGAGGAAAACGACGAGCACTCCTATACCACACTCTGCACATTTCTCTGTTGTACTATTGACGCCTGGTACCTTTGGAATACATATCCTAAACCGATCCATTCTCTCTCTCCCTGTGTGTTCTGCTATTGGGCTCAGCTACCGCTGCCGTAACACTTTCAAATCCTGCCCTCTGCTGCCCCTGTGTTCAAAACAAACAGAGGCAGGGCCTGTTTCATCCTCTCTGCTAGTAGGCTCCTTAACAAACAGTGGCAGGGCCAGTTTCATCATCTGCTATTAGGCTTCTTAACAAACAGAGACAGGGCCAGTTTCATCCTCTCTGCTAGTAGGCTCCTTAACAAACAGTGGCAGGGCCAGTTTCATCATCTGCTATTAGGCTTCTTAACAAACAGAGACAGGGCCAGTTTCATCCTCTCTGCTAGTAGGCTCCTTAACAAACAGAAGCAGGGCCAGTTTCATCATCTGCTATTAGGCTCCTTAACAAACAGAGATGGGGTCAGTTTCCTCCTCTCTGCTATAGGGAGGTGTAGTGGTTACGTCATTTTCGTTTGTTCCTGTTTCACCCTCTGTTCCACTTAATGTATTTCCCCATTGACCATTTCTAAATCGGCTTGTTTTAGATAAATAAAGCATTAACGTTGGCATGGTGTACCTTTCTGTGAGTATTTATCCACAATCTATAGCTCAACATGAAAATATTTGCAATTAATAGTAAAGGTAGCAAAATAACAACGTTTATGTTTTCGTTCGTTGGGAAACTACACTGCTATTTGGCGCTGCTGACTGACGTCACCACAGCGTTGCCTCCTGCCTGTAGTCACAGACCTAGGATCAGATTTCCCTTACATTCCATAAGCTTAACAATTCGTACAATAGGGAAATAACTGACCCTGAATCTGTAGCTAGTATCTGTTTCACCCAACACTAGTGCTCCGGTTATCATAACCTTTTATCTCTAAAGCGAACCACTATTTGTAAAAGCCACAACCACGTTACCATATTTGTATTTATAATTTAAATCGTATAACGTTATTTCGCTGCATATTAAATCACTGTAAATACTAATGTAAATCATTGTTTCGTTGTACATATTGTGTATAGTTTATAACGTTATTGTTTTTTGTTTTTTTTTATCCACTTTTTCTCCCCATTTTCAATTTTTCTCCCATCCCAATTTCATATTATCCAATTCTTCCCTCCCCTGTCTTGAACGTTGGTAGACTATGCCTCCCACTGGTCGGTTGTAGTGAGGACAGAAGCCTTGCATCACGTGTCCCCTCCGGTACACGAGGAGGCAGCCTGTCGCATCTTTTCACCACAGCAGCTCAAACTCTCAGTGGCGAGGAGTAACGCGTGGGAGGCTCACGCTGGCCCCGCTACTTCCTGCTTCCACCGCACCGGCGTCACCAAACCGACCTGTAGGAGTCGCTGTCCACAACGTCCAATCCCCACCCACCGGCTTTCCCACCCTCTAACACTTGACAATTGTGTTAGTATGAACAACCGGCCAGCCGGTAGCAACGCCGAGAGCTGGGCTCAAACCCAGCGCCTCCTGCGTTAGTGGCGAGCGCCTTGCCCACTGCGCCAATCAGCCACGTTATTGTTTTTTACATGACGTTAGTAGCTAGCTAGCTTGCTAGCCGGCATTCCCGAAACTCCTGTAACATGCCCCGATTTAAAATGGTTCTCTCCTCTTTGTATACTTTTGTCCTCACAAACAAAGTATTCTGCCAGGGAACTGGAAGGTCAGCAATACACCCAGCTAGCGTGATCGGTCGATATGCGACAGACAGAAAGACACGGACGCACGCAGACAGAGAGGATCATCCTTTAGTTTGATGCCTTTTCTCTCAAAATCAATATTGTGTATTCATGACTTGTTCATGCCTATCCTTAGTCTGCATTTGAATATCCATTTCTATCTAAATGCTGGAGTTTAAACTGAATTGAAACAATGTCATGGCTGGAAGTCATGACCCTATGCACCAGTAATCGGATAATGGACTGACTGTTGATTTTTCAATTTTTTTAACCCAGAGAAGCATTATGACCTGATCCTATTTAATAAAGTAAACTAAATGTATATAGCACCTTTCAAAACGAAAGCTGAAAACAATCAAATATAATTTATGAAAAAAACCTGTCACGCATCAATACATCTCCTAGGACTGCTGGCTTGTACGAGGAGCAATTGGGTTTATTGTGTCTGTTTTTAAGGTCTAATACATACGCCTGTCTAATGTCGACAAACAATTTCATCAAGGCAGTGGTGATCCATAAAAGTTGTAGCTGTTTTTAAAATAGTCAGAGTATGCATACAGTATGTCACTCATCCTCTAGAAGTGTTCCAACTACGTGTAGGCCGAGCATAACACCTAAACGCTGCTTTGCCAAGTTTTGTCTAACTCCAGGAACAGTGAACATATGGGTCTTGATTAAGTTAAGAGGTATTTTCTAGAGGAAGCAGGTCAGAGATGTATTTTGGCCTTAGTCCATTGAGTGATTCGTAGACGAGCGGCAGTATTTTAAAGTCAACTCTCTCTCTAAGAAAAAGAAAATAAGATAATGTTTTCCTCCATGTTGGAAGAGGAATGTGTGTTGGGGAAACTGTGTTGAAGGTGACTGTGTTGTGATATGAGAATATATCAAGAGAATTGAGAAAACTATTTATTCCCCGGAACATTAGTAATATAGGCTAATGCTTTTCCATTGCATTTCCAATGCTTCTACAAATGCTTTCGGGCAGTCATTTTGGAAGAGAGAGAACTACTCAAACATTCTGTGCAAAAATGGGTGTAATGTGTTCAGCCTACTCTTGTTAGAACTCTTGTAGCATCATTCTGAATGAGCTGCAGCTGCAGAAGATCTTTTGGGGGAACCTGAAAAGACCCATTTCTAACCTACTAGAGATCAAGGCATGTTTGAGTTTTTTAATCTTGTTTGGATCGTCTTGAGAAATGAATGTACGAGTTTTAGTCGGGTTGGACATGTATCCTCTAATCCAGACCTGGGCAATTTACGGCCTGCGGGCCACGTCCGGCCCTATGGGCATCCGTGTCCGGCCCGCGGCCAATCAGAACAGCGTACCAAACTTCTTTGAGCAGGAGCACGCGCAACTTTGCACTCCGGAATGCGTTCCACTCGACACCTGCCTACTTTGCATAACAATAGCTCAGGTCGCCAGGTGTGTTCAAATGCGTCGTCAGGTGTGATCAAATACGTCCTCACATACTGCATAAAAAGAGCATTAAACCAGTCACCACTGTACCACTGCCTGCAGCTAACAATCGAAATGCCAGCTCACGCCAAGAAAAGAAAAGTAGATACCGAATGCTGCATTTTCAACAAGAAATGGACTGCAAAATATTTATTTACAGAAGTCAAAGGTAACGCGTGTGGTAACATTGACTGTGTATTTCATAACTAATATGTGTGAATAATTAGAGAACCATAATGTAAAAGCCAGGTGTACCTTTCAACAGCAAAATGGATTTTCAGTGCTAAAGTAAGGAGCTGATACTGGTGTCACAGACAGCCACTCAACCCCCACTTGTGATGCAAATGTAGGTGTATGCAAATGTACCCCACTAGAAACAAAGGAACTGAAAAGTTACACTCAGCACCAGAACAAAGACTAAAGGTCACACCTTACTGTGAGCAGATAGTAGCAGAGACAGCTGGGCTAACAGAGACCAGAGGTCACAGACTTGCTAAAGACAAATGCTGAAAAACAATATTGGAATAATAACTATATCATATTAATCTATCTGAGGTATTAGATCAAAGAATATTTGAATATCATTTAGAATGTCAAACTGGATATTTAAGTAATAATGCTAGTTCACTCTGGTTGTAAAGCTTGCTAAAACCTAAACCTTAGAACTATAAATTTAGTCTGGGAAAAAGCAGGCTTGTGATACTTAATATAGGAAATCTGGTATTAAAATATAGACAAACTCCACATTGGGTAAATGCTGAATAAATATGTAACTTCTTACATTTAAGGTACAGATTAGAAAAAAGGTTAGTGTTAAAACTGTCCAGTCATAAAAAAAAGTCAGATGAAGACCCTCACTGTGGATACTGGAAGAAGACACAGACGGGGGCTGCAGGAACCAGCCCACACACAGACAGGAGATAGATTGGGGACCGCCTCCCAGAAGACCAAACTGATTGGACCAAAACGTATTATTATGTTATTATTGGTGGAAATCAGATAATTTAACAGAGAGCACAGTGTTTGAGAGAGAGGCCAGAAACCCACCAGGGGGGTGTCTGTGTCTCTCAACCGATCCCACCAGAGACTGCTGAATTTCATGTGAGTAAATCATGGGAAAAACCAATGTTGTTTAGGTTAGAGTAATGTACAGATCCCTGATCTGTAAACCAGGTTTACTCATGTGTAAATGCTCAGTAAAGATTCTCTATTTTCATTGATGTTAACATGACTGTTTTAGGTACAGACTGGGTTTGATGTGCAAACCGTATTAATCCTTTGTACAACATGTGTTAATGTACTCTGAACTAATCCATGTATGTAAAGCAACCTTCTGAATTCACTCTGAGCCCAGAGGCTAAATAAATAATGAGTTTTGAACCATAGTTCCTTTTTGTCTGGCCTACACAGTTTATTTCTCTATCAGTAGAGAAAGACCATTTCTATCATTATGACCTTCTTCCTTTTTCAGATAGCAATCTCATTGTACTGCAAATCACCTTAGATATTGATTAAAATATACCACACGCTTGTGTTTAGTTTGTGGTACACAGGTCGCCGTATTCAAAGATTACAATTTTAATCGCCACTACGTGACCAAACATGAAGAGAAATACAAGAAGAAGAGTGCGCGAGGGAGTCTGATGCTTTACTTGCTAAACTGCAAAAACCAACAAGGACTTTTTACAAAACTTTGCGCACATATAGAGAAGCAGCTGTCAAGACAAGTTATATATCAACTGGCCTCGCGTCTCGCTCTGACTTCTGAGATAACCCATTATCTCCAGCACCTAGTGTGCTCCGGGGAACAAAACAAATGCACCCACTTGCACGTGACCACGCCACTCCCATGCGTCCCCTATATTATGCCGGAAGTGGTCACGCCTCACCCTTCCTCATTCGTTTCCAACGCGGAAGCAGCTCAGATGCACTTCTGAACTGGAGATTGTTATGAAGCAGAAGGAGAAATTACACAATGTTGGGAATTCGCCAGAAGTTCGCCAGCCCCCGGAACCTTCTCGGCACGTCCTAACAGCGCGGCGATCCTTTCCTGTGTTTTCCTCGTCGCATGACAGAGGGCAGAGGGACTTCGCACGACGGTTGGCAGTCGAGCCATGTCGCGCTCCCAGGTAGGGCCTGCGCTAGCAGGCATTGGTACTGGCATGTGTAATACTGCTCGTTGTCTCGTGAGACGACCGAGTGATGTATTGGCGCAGGGGGCGGGATACTTGGATAAACGTGGTCGTCATGACTCTCTTTTGGATGTTTTTCGAAGTATCCTAGCGCGCAGCTACAGCTAATGCTAAGATGTTTGGGGCGCCGTTCCCATGTGCCCCACCGGGGTTGTCACCACTCTTCCCTCCTCTTAACCGTTTCATTGCTGAAGGTCAATCGGTGTCTAATGTTGAGCGTTTTGCTCAGGCTCTTTTACCATTTACACAGGTGGATGGGCTGACGACAGGGCTCAAGACAGGTGTGCCGTGCTTAGAGGAGCAGGTAGCATCGGTCCTTTGCCCTGGCATGGTTGAACGGTATCCCACCCGGAAGCCGACGCCAGAGGGCGAGTCGGCCCGGCAGGTGGCTGAGTGGGCTGATGAAGCTTATACCGCCGCGGGATGGAATTTAGCAGCAACCAATAACATTGCTCAATTGACTGCTTTTCTGTCCAAAATGGTGTCGGGTAGTGCGGCCTTAGGGCCAGCCGACGTCAAAAACATTGCACAAGTTTTTGAGGTTATACAGCTTTTGACCCAGCCGCAGGCTATAACCGCAGGGACGGCTAGGATGCTGTCAATGCTTGTTCACAGGCATCTTTGGTTGGGGCAATCTCCCATTGAGGAGGAGAGGAGACTTCCCCTCCTCAGGGCTCCCATCTCCGCAGATGGACTTTTTGGTCTGTCCGCAGGGGCGTGGGCGGTATTTGACCTGGGCTCCACACCGCCCCACACCACGCAGCCAGAGGTGAGAGCACGGCCTCACCAGCGCCTGTCGGCGAGGCCCCCGGCCAGCGGCCATGTTTCCCCAGCCTAAGATACCCTGGGCACAAGGAAAACAGGTGATTACAAGGCCGACAGCCTCGGCGGCCGAGGGATCGGCTATATTAGATGGGCACGCCCTAAAAAACCGTCGCCATCTAGCTGTGTCTAGCACGCTCTCCGGTTACTCCCCCGCACTACACTACGGGACACAGGGCTCTGATTTGTCCCCTTTGGCTGCGGGCCGCGTTCTTCCAGTGAAGCGCAAGCGGCACCACATTTCGCTTCTCATGGAGACAGGGGCTGACACCCAGTTGCTAGCTAGGCCTGGGTCTGTCTATGAGAATGCTGTGCTGTCAAGCGGCTCCCACACCACACGTCCTGCGTCTGTGTTCGGTGAGTCTGGTGTTGTCTCTGTCGATGGAGCAGGGTTCCCTGTATCTAAAAGATTTTGTCAGATGGGGAACTCTAGGCCCAGGAGGTCGCAGCGTGGGTTCCCCCAGCCCCGCCCTCGCCAGGCCGGGTATTACGTTAGTGCCTCCCCCGACCGGAAAACCGGCGGTGGTCAGTCAGGCACGTGTGATTTGGGTGGTAGTAATATCACTACAGGGCTACGGTGTGTAGGGACTCACCCTATCGGGCAGCGTGCGGACCACACACCTTGCATGTCCAGCTGCAGAGCAGGCTGTCCTCAGCAGTCTATACCGGGAAGATGCTCAGCGGGGGAACCTATGTCACCAGAGGTGATGGCCGCTCTCCCCGTATCAAGCCGGCCCTTTCTGTCGGGCTCCCCCCTTGGGTGTGATTGCCTCGTTGGTAGAGTCAGGGTGCGATATCCTGGCTCCGCGAGACACCCTGCTCGCACGGTTGGTGAGTCTAGGGTTGGCAACACACAGCGGGAGGGACCGGGCCTCCTATCTACGGTTCCTGGCGGACCAGCGCCAGTTGGCTGCGGGTGCGCTTTGGGATTATCGTCACCTATGGTTACAGGAGTGCCATATGTTGAGGTGGATGGAGAGAACGCGGTGGATGGAGAGAACAGTTTACACAATCCCACCCTCCGTTTTTGGGTTTGGTACAGACCCTTTTGTCAGGGTCCGCAGCAGTGACAGCTCTGGCCGACGAGATCCAATCTCTGTTGGCGAAGCAGGCCATCGTCGTGGTCCCAAGGGAGGACGTGGTGTGTGGCGTTTACTCCCGGTATTTTCTGGTGCCCAAGATATCGGGAGGTGTCAGACCTATACTGGACCTGTCCGCGTTCAATCGACTGATTGTGGTGAGAAAGTTCAGAATGTTGACCGTCAAACACCTGTTAAGCGCTGTCCGAGTGGGAGACTGGTTCACCTCCATAGACCTGAAGGATGCGTATTTTCACATCCCGATCTTCCCTCCTCACAGGAAATTCCTACGCTTCCTGTTTCAGGGCATAGCGTACAAGTACCAGAGGCTGCCGTTCGGCTACTCTCTGGCTCCTCGCACATTCACCAAGTGCGTGGAGACCGTGCTGGGCCCTCTGCGTCGTCAGGGGATACGAATCTTATTCTACCTCGACGACATTCTGGTCCTCAGCCGGTCAGAGGAGATCGCCAGGTCTCATACCAGGCTGGTGGTGGAATTCCTCACCAGTCTGGGTTTTGCTGTGAACTGGAAGAAGAGTACTCCTCTTCCCAGTCAACAGGTGGAGTACTTGGGCTTGGTTCTAAGCTCAAGGCCCATGAGGGCAACCCTCTCAGAGCTGCGGCGGGAGGATATTCTCGGCACGCTCAGGAGGTTCCGTCCTTGCAGGACGGTTACGGCGCTGTCCGTGATGCGCCTGCTCGGTATGATGGTATCTGCTCACTCTGTGGTCCCTATTGGCCTCCTCTTCATGAGGAGGATACAGAGGTGGTTTTCCAGGATGAAAATAGACCCGGCGAGAGACAAGTGGAAGCGGCTGAAGGTTCCACTGTAAGTACTGGGGGATCTCGACCACTGGGGGAGGCCTGGTGCTCTCACCAGCAGGGTCCCCATGGGCAGCAGGCTATCACACGTCACGGTCTTCACCGACGCCTCCCTCACGGGATGGGGGGGGACATGTCGGGCCCACGTAGTAGGGGGCAGATGGCAGTACCATGCTACCCGGTCTGCTCTACATATCAATGTGTTGGAATTGAAGGCAGTCCTTCTGGTCCTCAAGCGGCTCGGCCGCCTTGTGGTGGACATGCATGTTTTGCTCAGGACGGACAACACAACGGCACTGCCTTATATCAACAGACAGGGGGGAGTACGCTCCCCCCGTCTGCACCAGGTGGCGGTCGAGCTCTGGCTATGTGCGTCTCTCAATCTGGGCAGCCTAAGGGCTCTCCACATCCTCGGCAGGGAGAATGTGGGTGCAGATGTGATGTTGCGGGGCGGTCCTCACCCCGACGAGTGGGGACTACGTCCAGACATAGTCAGACAGGTCTGGGACCAATTCGGGAAGGCCACGGTGGACCTGTTTGCGAGCAGACAGTCCCACCAGTGCCCCTTGTGGTTCTCGGTCAGTCGGAAGGACAATGCCTTCTCGATGTATCCGTGGCCGCCCGGGGTTCTGTACACGTTCAAGTTTCAAGTTTCTTTATTAGTTGACATGCAAAAATACAGAATACCTTCACATGGAATGCTTTTTTCTGTTATGCTCCTATGAAGATCATAGGACGCTTGGATCATACACATACAGCTCATTACAGTAATATTCCAAAAGTATTACATTTTAGATAGTAATAATGGTACAGAGCATAAAAACACCTACATGCGCTTTGATGACGCATGTAGGGCTAGCCTTGAGACAAACATGTGCATATTCACCACCGTAAACAGACTGGCAGCCATCCTAGGCCATGTACGGAAGGAGGGGGGAGTGGGTTGGGGTTGTTACAGGGCTGTAGGGGGGGGGGGGGAGTGATCCCTCACACGAGGCAGCCAACAGTGCAGCACCAACGCAGAGGAAGGGGGTGGGGGATGGGACTGGAGGGACGGGGGGGTGGGAAAGTGGGGAGGAGTGCAGGAGCCAAGTCCTGGGTGAGGGAGGTAGTGGTGCTGGGGAAAGGAACGCCATGTACCGTCCTTATCTCCTATCGCCAAGAGGGCCTTCGACTCCAGCAGCTCTCAGGTTCGACCTTGGAGTCGTCCAGAAATTTGTTTTGGCTGACTGACTGGCAACATTTTCCCAGCCACGTCAATTTAAGTTTGATTTTGAGTAGAGTGAATTATAAGTCTATTGATTTGAGTGGAGTGAGTTTTAACAACTCCGTCCAAATGACTGAATCATTAGTCCAAGTGTCCAAGTGTCTTAATCAGTTAATTTTGGTACAGTAGGTCCTGTGCGCGGTAAACAGATCCAAAATCTTCTTATTGCAATCCCAAAAGCTTCGATAATCCAAATGTCCATGACTTTAAGTTGGTAGCCTGAATTGAAATGTCCCAAGACGCAGAGAGGGTTAGCCTTATTCTGCTTCCTTGACGAAAATATGCAATCCACTGATTAGATTCATTTCGAGTTGATTTGAGTATAGTCCGATAACCGGCACAAAGCACAGCAGCGACAGGCTTCATGGAGGCAGGGAGGCAGTGAGGGCCGGCGATAGGAACGACCTTGAAGGCCTAGGGAGAGAGGAAAGAAATGCGACTTGTCTCGGAAGCTGATAGCTCAGCTGTTGAAGCGGGTACGTCGGGAGCGCAGGACTTTGATCCTGGTCGCGCCGGACCGGGCCACAGCTGTGTGGTTCCCGGCCCTGATTCAGCTCTTGGTGGCCCCGGTGTGGCCTGTTCCAGAGTCGCCGCGGGCCCTCTCACAGGACGCTGTTTCTGCGTCCTGTTCTGGGGCAGCCATTGATGGTTTGGCTGCTGAAAGGGAGAATCTGGAGGAGATGTGTCTGAACCCTACTGTGGTTAACACCACCCGGAATGCGCGCGCTCCGTCCACTACCGCGGTTTACGCTGGGAAGTGGTGTATTTTTCAAGAGTGGTGTGAGGTTGGGGGCCTGGACCCAGTGTCTTGCCCCCTGGACTTGGTTATTTCCTTCCTCCAGTCTATCCTGGATAGGCTGTCGGCCTCAACGGTGAGGGTATACGCCGCGGCTATATCCTCCTGTCACGTGGGCCTTGAGGGCGGTACGCTGTTCAGCCACCCTCTAGTGAAACGTTTCCTGCTTGGCGCTCAGCGTCTCAAGCCTGTGGAGCGTTCTCTGTCTCTGAGTTGGGACCTCCAACTGGTCCTGGGTCGGTTGTCGGATGCCCCGTTTGAGCCTCTTGAGCAGGCGCCGTTGGATCGGCTGTCTTTTAAGACCGCGTTCCTTTTGGCCATCACCTCCGCTAAACGCGTGGGTGAGCTTTGTGCTCTCTCGGTGCGGCCTGAGTGCCTGTCTATTCGGGCCGATAGCGGGGCGACTCTGAGGCCTAATCCGGTCTTCATGCCAAAGAATATCCGGAGCTCTTTTCGCTCCAGGGCCCTCATTTATCAATGTGGCGTACGCACAGATATGTGCGTAACCCGTGCGTACGATCATTTCTAAGCAAAGTGTGGGATTTATCAATTTGAACTTGTGCTTGACTTTGTGCATATATTTAAGCACAGGTCGGACCATGCGTAGATGGATCCTGTTGGTAGAATATATTATTACAACAAGGAAATAAGCTTCTGTGCATTAGTTTCAACACTGGCATGTTCTGTATGAACCGTAATTCATTATAGTTCATTGTAAAATAGCAACAGTAGTGTAATTATGGTCAAAATCCTATAAATAGCATTTGGAATAATAGGTATTTTCTCTCAGAATGAATGCAGCATGGTTTATATAGCGTTATCGGAATATACGGGGTGTACTGACTGACTGTGCTCGCTATTATTTTGCGCACAGACCGCAGAAACACGGGAACGTTTTGATTATATTTAAAAGTCTTTACGTTAAACGAAACAAGTGGAATTTTGAAGCTGTAAGCAGAATATAAGTCATATGAACACCCACGATATAGTGTTCTTCCCCCTTCCTACTGTATAATAAAGAATAAAAAACACATTGCAATGAGACCAGGGTGTATGTGTATTACAAAACCCTTGCAATAATGTGTCTTAAATGAATGAAAAGCATACATGCTCTGGACACAGAGCATATATCGTGTGGGTGATATGACTTGTGTAACTGAGGGGTTCAATTCCCTGACTGTATTAATAAGTATGGTATCATTAAACCACTACCGTCTTATGTACATTACTACTGGCCATACAGTACACGAGTATATGATGAGAACACCTCCACAATGACACGGTTTCCACACAAATCTGGGTTAAGAATATTTATTAGCAGCAAGAATACATAATATACTTTACTTTCAATGCGCTTATAAGGCAAAGGAATGTGCATAGGCAAAACAGTAACGAATGTCCATTCTCATATTACGCAAGAGATAATAATACAACCTGAATCTTAGGAATTATATCTATGGTACTCTGGTAGGCAGCGGGAGATACTAGTAGGGTTCCCACCGGTTGTAAGCCAGCAGGGGGAGGAAATGTTCGAATGCAAAGTCTGGATCCACGGGGACTCAATAAGCTCCTGCTAAGAGACGGGCTCGAGTGATGTTCCTCACGTCACGGGTAAATCCCACACAGTAGTGGGGTGTAGACGATTCTTCTCCGCTCCAACAGCCTGGTCCAAAGCAATAATAATAATAATCCAGCCGGAAAGGGGCTCTGCAGTCACCGGTGTAGATTCTCCGGTGCGCGGTACTTCACATTAACTAGGTTGAACTTGACGTTATTCAACTAAGCTCTGACACTTTACTATCCTATTCGCACGCGGCTATAAGTGCTCTATTTAGACACACGGTTGCTCACTTCACTTGGTCGTTGACTCGTGATGAAGGCTTTACTAGTAAGGAGCGAACGATACGTTGAACAAACGTATTAGGATAAGACAAGACTCTATTTCGGGGCAAAACGGGCCCTACTTCACCGCACGTTGTATCATGGGTGAGGCTTCACTTGGGTAACTCGAACTACTTCTGTATTCACCTGCGCCATATTTATACGTTTAGGCGAACAAACTAGTACCAGCCTTATTCCTGTCTCGTATTTTTGGGCAGAGCCGGGCATGTTCAGACAAGCATTGACGGTGGCTTTGAACTCGGCATTGGGGGTATGGCCGTTGGCGCCTAGGGGATCGCTTCCAATAGGAGAACGAAATATTATGGTCTGTACTAGGTTAAAGGGATATTCCGTGTATATGTACAAAGAATACACAAGGGATATCAGACGATATACAAATAGTATACATGGGATCTCAAGCAATAAATATATATATTCGGTTTAATCTGACCCTTTGTAACAGCCGCCTCCTAATTAGTCCCACCTAATTAGATAAGCAGAGACAGATTAACCGCACTGTCCACTACTCAATGTCCGTTGTGAGGGTAGGGCAGTTCACAAAGTCAGGGGTCATGGTCGTCATTAAGCGAGTCGGGGAGCCTTGGCGACTCTATCAGCCTCGCCACGGGTCGGTTGTATGTCCGCCCTTGGACGAGCACTTCTGCCGCTCTGACCTTTCCGTCGGCACCAGTGATCACTTTGCTTACGCGGCCGGCCACGCAGCTCGGGGTAGTGACTGGTCTATGGTCATGACGACTGGACGGGATGAAGGGGGGCTTAGGAGGAAGCGGGCCTGAGACTGCTTTGATCTGTGCTTGGCTGTGCCTCCTCCTCCTCCGTCTGTTTCTCTTGTTTGCTCTGTACCCCGTCTGAGGAGGGGCCGGTTCCGGCCGCCCCGTCAAGGAGTCGCTTGGGGTGCTAGGTTCGAGGTCAGCTACGTCTGAAGCGCAGCTGAGGGGGGTGGAGTTCCGAACTCCCTCTGGTGCCCACGGTTCTCTCACAGGCCTCTCGCTTAATGTCAATAGCCTCTCAACGGGCTGTACGAGGGAGTGGCCGGTGTCGCTCGCCTTTGTGTGTAGGCAGCGTGTAGACGTGGGTTGACTGTCAAGTCCGTAGAGGGGGCCCTGGAGCGTCCATCCCAGTCGGGTCTGAACCGCGACTGGGCATCCTTTGGGTCCGATGTGGGCCGCCTCAATTGGGAGAATGAGGTCTGCGTGGTCGGAGCCGATGAGCAGGGTCGGTGTGGCGCTGTCGATAAGCGGTATAGGTAGTTGACGTAGGTGCACATACTTCGCCATCAGCTGTGGGATGGGGTAGGTGTACTGGGACAGGCCTATGTCGTGGCTGGTGAAGACGTTGGTTATACTATACTGCTTCTCGGGCTGGTCCACCGCTGCTATCTTGAAGGAGACCTTTTCACCTTTTATGGTCTTATGGTCCCTTCTGATGGTGCGTATGGTCATGGTACTTTTGGCACCCCGCAGGCCCAACTGGGCTGCTGCGGAAGCGAGGAGGAGAGTCTTTTCAGACCCATCGTCCAGGACGGCGTAAGTGTCCAGGACCTTGTCCTCGTAGCTCAGGAGCACTCTGACCACTTTGATGAGCACTCGGGGGGTTCCGCTCTGCTTGGGGTCTATGTGGAGCACTCCTGTTGGTCGGTTGCCTCGTCGGGCTATTCTTATCATGTTATCCTCGCACAAGAATCGGCGGTGACCGGCTTGTGGGGGGTCAGACGCAATCCACTGCTCCATTTCGGCGATGGTCAGTTCCGGGAACACGTCGCACTGGTCCAGCCAGTGTCCTCCGCGGCATTACGTACAGTCGATCTTCCATACCTCCTTTGCCGGGGGGTTGTCACCTGTCTGTGGTGACACAGAATCTATATGGTGCGAGTCGCACCGTGACTCCCAGTGTCTGCTGTAGCAGTCGGGACACCAGGGAGCGGTCTGGTGGAACTTTGGTACTGGTGCCAGCGCCTCGGCATGGTACATTACCGCGACGGGCCCACTCTGTTGTCCTGGCTGACGTTTGTTGATGTCATGCAGGACCTCCAAGTGGGTGCCGCCGCACCTGCCACACTTCTTCTTCAAGCGGCACTCAGCTGCCAGGTGGCTGCGCGCGCAGCGGAAGCAGCGGCGGTGGTCCTTGATCCACTGACTCACATCATCCGTGGTCAGCTTCTTGAAATCTTCGCATTGATACAGCCGATGTTCTCCCTCACAGTACTGGCACTCAATCTTCCACTGGTCCTCTTTCGTCGAGGGGGTGTTGTGGTTCTTGTGCTGCGGTACTGATTCGGCTTGGTGCATAACGGTCACCAACCGACGGTTATCTGTTGATCCCCGAGGTCCGAGTCTTGGGCTTGGTCCACTCCATACGAACGTGTCGAGTCGTAGGCTACTGACCTCCCTGGCGAGGAACTCAGATAGGTCTAGGAGGGATGCCTCTGGACCGTTGGGGTCGCGGTGGTCTCTCTGCCGCCGAAAACGCTCTTGTCGGGCGGGAGGGAGCTTCTCTAATATTCTCTCGACATTAGAGTTAGCGTACAGTTCATAGATCCCCTTTTCCTTTTGGGCCCCCAGCATCCCTACCAGGGACTGTACCTTGATAGAGAGGTCGTCCAATGCTCTGTTGTCTCTGGCTGGGGGAAGACGGTCAATGTCTCTTATCTCCTGTATCACGTAGTCCCATATGCGTCCATAACGTTGGTCGAGGGCTACTAGAGCCGCGGTGTATGGGGTAGTAGAGCTGGAATATGCCAGCGCTATATTGTGCGCTCTGGGCACCTTCAGGTGCTTGAGTAGGATAGCATACTTGTACGTTTCATCCGGTACATCGGACATCATTGTCTCTAAGCACATTCGTAGCTCTGTGTACTGTGCTCTGTTCTCGTGTGTGAAGTCCGGGAACGTCGGTGTGCCAAGGTACGATGCCATGGATGGCTGGCACATCGGTGAGCGTTGGGGGAGAGGCCTCCTGGGCGAGTCTCCCTGTGCGTGTCGTCTTGGGCTGGTACTTGGTGGGTACCGAAGGTCGGGTACCCAGGTGCTGTTCCTCGGGGCTGGCGGTGCGTCAAACTCACCCGTGAGTTGAGTCGGGGGTTTGTAGCGCAGTGCCTTGGGGCTGACGTCTGGGCTGTACTGGACCTCCTGGTCCAGAGTACGTTGCTGCTGGTCGGGGCTGTACTGGGCCTCCTGGTCCAGAGTACGTTGCTGCTGGTCGGCTTGACATTCCTCCTCTTCCTCCTCCTCTTCCTCTGCTAGGACCTGGAGTCTTCTGTTCAGTCTCTCGGCGTGGTCCGGTTCTTCCCGGTTGCTGGGTCTCGTATGGACCGGCCGGGGAGGGGGTTCGGAGACGTGGACAGGATCCTCCTGTTGGCGGGGTCCCGGGTCGCTTGGTCGGGTAGGGGAATGTGTCCTAGACCCCTGTCGTGACGATCTCCGGGAGCTCCGTGCGGAGTGATAGGGTGTCGCCATGGTAATCAATTTGTCCATCAGCTGCGCCTGCAGCCGGTCGCGCTCTGCCTCGCGCTGGTCATGGGCGGCTTCGCGCACTGCTTTGCGGCGGCTTCTTTCAATGTTCTCTTCCGTCTGAAGGCGTCTGGTCTCCAGTCTTATGCGGTCGTCTTCACTCCTTTGTTGCGCCTGGAAGCGCTCTCGCTCGGTTGCAGAATGTTCGCGTTCACGGAGGGCTTGCGCTTGGAGTTGCGCGTGAAGGCGCTCTCGTTCGTCTGCAGCTTGTTCGCGCTCGCTCGTCTGTTGCGCTTGGAGTCGATCGCGTTCACCCTGAAGTCGATCGCGTTCGGTGGAGGCTGCCAGGGTGGCGATGAGTGCCTGCGCCAGCATCTTGTCCGCTTCGCTGGGGGAAGACACAGGCGGAGGTGATCGGCTTCTGGCAGTGCTCGTTGGAGACCCGTTCTCCTGTCGCGTACCGAGGAGATCCATCTACTGGGTGCGCGTCTCTTCTTGTGGTGGGTCGGGTTCCATCCCTGGAGGGCTTTCTTTATCCTGGAGCTCTCCGCCGGGGACTACCTCGTCGGCGTTGGCGGGGGGTAAAGTCATGTCGGGTCCCTCCTGGTCCCCACCGTGAGCTTGGTCAGTTACGTTAGAACCCACTAGGGTCTCTACTGGCGGGGTAGCCTGGTCGGTAGGGTTGGACATTTTTTGGACTTTTACTATCCGCTTTAGTTATTTTATCCGCATTTAACTTCCTTTTAAAGCTAGGTATTGGACTGACAACGTAGTCCTCTAGGTGAAGAGGTGGCTGCCGTCTGCGCTCCGGGCGATCTAGCTTAGGAGAACCGTTTGTGGAGTGTTCATCATCGGCCATGTTAATATTAATATTATATTAATATTACGCTAATTCTTATCCGGGGCTCGAAGGACCAATTGTAACTGAGGGGTACAATTCCCTGACTGTATTAATAAGTATGGTATCATTAAACCACTACCGTCTTATGTACATTACTACTGGCCATACAGTACACGAGTATATGATGAGAACACCTCCACAATGACACGGTTTCCACACAAATCTGGGTTAAGAATATTTATTAGCAGCAAGAATACATAATATACTTTACTTTCAATGCGCTTATAAGGCAAAGGAATGTGCGTAGGCAAATCAGTAACGAATGTCCATTCTCATATTACGCAAGAGATAATAATACAACCTGAATCTTAGGAATTATATCTATGGTACTCTGGTAGGCAGCGGGAGATACTAGTAGGGTTCCCACCGGTTGTAAGCCAGCAGGGGGAGGAAATGTTCGAATGCAAAGTCTGGATCCACGGGGACTCAATAAGCTCCTGCTATGGGAGGCGGTATATTACTCCCTGGATCAGCAGACGAAAAGCAGCAGCTGTAATCCAAGTATGCGTGCAGCACAGGTGAAAGCCGGCCAGCCTCTCCAAGAGACGGGCTCGAGTGATGTTCCTCACGTCACGGGTAAATCCCACACAGTAGTGGGGTGTAGACGATTCTTCTCCGCTCCAACAGCCTGGTCCAAAGCAATAATAATAATAATCCAGCCGGAAAGGGGCTCTGCAGTCACCGGTGTAGATTCTCCGGTGCGCGGTACTTCACATTAACTAGGTTGAACTTGACGTTATTGAACTAAGCTCTGACACTTTACTATCCTATTCGCACGCGGCTATAAGTGCTCTATTTAGACGCACGGTTGCTCACTTCACTTGGTCGTTGACTCGTGATGAAGGCTTTACTAGTAAGGAGCGAACGATACGTTGAACAAACGTATTAGGATAAGACAAGACTCTATTTCGGGGCAAAACGGGCCCTACTTCACTGCACGTTGTATCATGGGTGAGGCTTCACTTGGGTAACTCGAACTACTTCTGTATTCACCTGCGCCATATTTATACGTTTAGGCGAACAAACTAGTACCAGCCTTATTCCTGTCTCGTATTCTTGGGCAGAGCCGGGCATGTTCAGACAAGCCTTGACGGTGGCTTTGAACTCGGCATTGGGGGTATGGCCGTTGGCGCCTAGGGGATCGCTTCCAATAGGAGAACGAAATATTATGGTCTGTACTAGGTTAAAGGGATATTCCGTGTATATGTACAAAGAATACACAAGGGATATCAGACGATATACAAATAGTATACATGGGATCTCAAGCAATAAATATATATATTCGGTTTAATCTGACCCTTTGTAACAACTTGTATTATGTTTACAGAATGCCACGTATTTAGTTTTACAATGTCAAAGCCTTTTAATATAAATCAAAACTTTCCCGTATTTCTGCAATCTATGCGCAAAATAATAAGGAGTTGAGGTAGATACACACTCAGAACGTATTACATGCTGGTATGCTGATAGAGTAAACTTGTTATGGTTTGTAACCGACCTCAAACGCAACGGCACAGACAGGTAGTTCAGAGTTAGCCAAATACTAGGGCGTATTTATTTACAGAGTCAAAAAAAGGGTAAAGTACAACTATCAAACAAACAGGGAGACTGCCTTCGGCAGAGTCATCTGCGGCTCTGCAGAATCCTCCTGGTGATAGCGGTGGGGAAATGGCATATGACGTTGTAGCGGCTCTGCAGATACTCCCAGCTTTTACTCAAGGTGGAAAACGGAGAGAGAGAGAGGTATCAGAAACAGTCCAACGAAACACAGAGGCAGTGTGATTCCCTCCTCCCTTAGCTGTGTCCAGAACCAATTGACAGTGACAGTCTTCAGTGTTCCCGACAACACACAATTTAGCTGAGTCAGTGCAAACAAAACGAAATCTTCAGTGTCTCTTCTAAAACACACAATCAGAATAATCCAGAGGGGTAACGAAATCTTCAGTGTCTCGTCTAAAACACACAATCAGAATAATCCAGAGGGGTAACGAAATCTTCAGTGTCTCTTCTAAAACACACAATCAGAATAATCCAGAGGGCTGGAATGGTCGTATCTATGGGCAGTATTAGAAAGGATGGGGTTAGGGAAAGGATTCATTGATATGATTAAAGTATTATACAAAGACCCATCGGCCATGATTACAACAGGTACAATCATCTCCAAAATCTTTCCGGTATCACGCTCAGCCAGACAGGGTTGCCCTCTTAGTCCCGGACTATTCGATCTATAATTAGAGCCTTTAGCACAATATATATGACAATCCCAATCCATAGAACCAATCGTAATCAAGGGCACACAACATAAAATTAGTTTATATGCGGACGACGTAATATTGTTCATGCAAAACCCCAACACCACATTGCCTCATCTGCTCAAGTTGATTGAGAACTTTGGTGATTTATCGGGATTTAAGATAAATTGGCCGAAGTCGGCTTTCCTTCCACTTAACACCCCTGCAAAAAAAGATATAACCCTCCCAGGAGAGATACCTATGGTAAAACATTTTAGATGCTTGGGAGTGGAAATATTCCCCACCATAAGACAAACGGTGAAGCACAATTACACAAAAATCCAAAACAAAATCAAAGACGACCTTGATAGGTGGGCAAAACTTAAAAACTCAGTACAGGCACGGATATCAATAGTTAAGATGGATGTACTACCTAGAATCAACTTCTTCAGTTCAATGCTACCGTTACCCCCTCCAGAGGGTTACTGGAAAAGATTACACTCCTCCACATACAAATTTATTTGGAATAACAAACCACCACGTATAAAAAGATCCACCGCACAGAGAAATAAAGCAGAAGGTGGCATGGCATTTCCAGATTTTTTCCACTATTTTAAGGCGTACACATTAAGACCATTGACAACATGGTTTGATCCCCAAGCATTAGTATCCTGGAGAAAATTTGAAGAAAACATAGTAGCCCCACATAGACTGAAGGACATAGCATACACTAAACTACCAATCAAGCACTGTGAACGGAAATTTGGCCCCATAATTACTCATGCGATCCGGATATGGCGCGAAACACAAAAAAAATATCCTAACCCACATAAATAGCACAATCATACTCCCGTATTCAATAACAAGGCACTCTTAATTGAAAAACGACCTATAAGATTCCCTATATGGGAAGAGCAAGGCATACACTCATTAGGGGATGTTTTTAACAAACAGGGTTTTTGTAGTTATGGAGAAATATGCAAAAAATGTAATCTCACAAAGTCCACATGGCTTTTTTACATACAGTTACGGCTATGTTTGAAGTCTCACGGTGTTCCATTAGACATACCAATTGAACACAACAGATACCACAAATTCTTCTATGAAAGAGAGACATCGAGAGGTTTTGTTTCAGATTTTTATCATCAATTACTAACGTCCTCGTATGAAACCCTCCAACTAGACTCTGCCTGGAGGAGGGATATACCAGACCTGGAAAGTGACTTTGATTGGCAAGGAGCCTGGGCAAATGTCCGACTTACATCAAGGAACCCGGACCATCAACAAATCAATCTTAACTATATTCACAGGACATACTTGACTCCTATAAGACTGAACAGAATGGGTCTTAAACAAGACTCCAAATGCTCCCAATGTACAAATGGGGACGAAGGGACATTTATGCACATGTATTGGGACTGCCCACCAGTTAAGACATTCTGGAAAGATGTGACCCAACAATTATCAAAACTCGTATCTTGGAATATACCTGTACACCCCTCTGTATTACTATTGAATGATGTTTTTGAGTTTGCAGTAAATCCACAGCTAAAGAGATTGGTTTTATCAGGTATCACAGTAGCTAAAAAGCTGATCGCATCACGCTGGTTTCAACCGGAAAAAATTTGCCGGAAAGTTTGGTTTCTTACATATCTCGATGTGATTTATCAAGAAATATCTACAGCAAGAATTCTGGGTCTCAATGAATCCAAAATGTCAATGTGGTTAGAAGTGGTGGAGAGAATAAAAGCTAGCTTATAATGGTAGTGTCTGGTTGGGAGCGAGGGATAATGGTGGTACTATCCAAAGAGGGGTCCGGGAGGGGGGGGGTTCGAGCTGGAGCATATGTGTGTAGGTTTTTAGATAACAGGTATTAGGGGTATATCCTATATAAGACAATTAACTAAAATGTGATTTCATTGGATGTGCACTGACAACTAATGCTTGTATATCTTATCGTGTGTTGTCATGTTTGTTTATGTGATTGTTTAAAAAAAAAATAAAAAAAAAATACAAGAATAATCCAGAGGGGTTTGGTTCCACTCACCCAAGCGCAACGCGTAAAGCAGGTAAACGAGGCGCAGCTCCAAACGGGGAACAAGGTTCTCAACAGCGGTTCTCCACAAAAAGGTCCTGGAGAGAAAGTAGACCAGGAACAGCAACAGGGAAAAAGCAGGCAAATGCAGTTGTATTCCAGAACGACCCGACATCAATAGAAAGAAGGTCCAGGTTTATAAAGCCCTCTGGGGAGCTGATTAGCACACACATCAGGTGCGTGATGGTAATTGATACTTAACCTAGAAGTGTGCGTTAGGCAACGGACCAATCATCACAGCACCCCAAGAAGCGTGTCGCGGGGAAAGAACCAATCCTCACAGTACCCCCCCCTCCACGGGAGCCACCCGGCGACCCACTTGGCCCCGGCCTGCCCGGATGGGACCGAAGGAAGCCGGCGATCGGGGGCACTGGAGAGGGGGACAGAGACAGAGGCCCGGAGAGGGGGACCGGAGACGGGGACAGAGGACCGGTGAGGGAGGCTGGAGACGGGGACAGGGACCCGGTGAGGGGGGCCGGAGAAAGGGACAGGGAACCGGCGAGGGAGGCCGGAGACGGAGACAGAGGCCCGGAGAGGGGGCTAGAGACAGGGACACAAGGGGAACCCCGGGGCGAAGGACTGGACGCCGCCTGAAGACACTGGGCATGACAGGAGGGGCTCCACCCCCTGATGGTGCCGGAGGACCAGGCGATGTGGGGCTCATGCAGCGCGAGCCAAGGCCTGCCCAGGACTACAGGGACAAGAGGAGAGCTGGTGATGAAAAACTGGAGTCTCTCAACGTGATTACCAGCAATGGTGAGAAGGACTGGACAGGTGCGTTGAGTGATGTCAGCCAGGCGGCGATGATCCAGCGCGAAGACCTCCAAGGGCCTCTCGAGGTCCTCAAGTGGAATGTTGGCCCGGGTGGCAAACTCAACATCCAGGAAACTCCCATCAGCACCAGAGTCAATGAGTGCACCCACCGTCGCCCGCTGGTCCGCCCAGGCTAGGGTGACGTTCGTCAGACGGTTAGGTGGTGCACGGGTGGGGGAACAGGAAAAACGGCTCACCAGGATCTCCCGGGGTCCCGGCGAGCCTGGTCTTCTTGGCCGGGTAGGGCAATTGGAGACACGGTGTCCATCCCGGCCGCAGTAGAGGCAAAGGCCGGACCTGAGCCTGGACTCCCGTTCGGCCGGGCTAAGGCGGGTGCGTCCCAGCTGCATGGGTTCCTCCTCAGTCACAGCTCGGGAGGGAAAAACCCCACCAGTCACGGAGGGGGCAGGACGGTCAGCACTGTAGAGGCGGCTGCCGGGAAGGGAAGCCCCTGAGCGGAGGTCGATGGCACAGTCGTAAGGCCGGTGAGGCGGAAGGGCCTGAGCCCGGGACTCACTGAAAACCTCCTCGAGGTCGTGGTACTCGGGGGGTACGTCCGGGGGTCCCAGTCGTGCTCGCTCACGCCTTCTCTCCTGGAGGCGTCCGTCGATGCGGATAGCGAGGCTGATCAGGCCCTCGAGAGAATCGGGCTCCTCTTGGGTCGCGAGCTGGTCCCTTACTGCGTCGTTGAGCCCCCTCAGGAAGGTGAGACGAAGCGCTTGATCGTTCCAACCGCTCTCCGTTGCGGCCAGTCTGAACTCCAGCGCGTAGTCTCTGACACTGCCACTGTCCTGCCGGAAGGTGCCCAACCGAGCTCCTGGGTCCTGGCCATGGGCTGGGTGGTGGAAAACCCTGCGGAGCTCTGCCACAAAGTCTGGGTAGGAAAAACAGAAATCAGCCCCCATTGCCCAGGAGGCAGTAACCCACTGTGCTGCTCGGCCCGTGAGCATGTTCCTATGCAGCCAGATTTCAATGCACTTGTTCAAGCCCAAGCCAGACTGGATTTATCTCACTGAACAAGTAAAAAGTTACACATAGGCCTACTGTACACAGGCTTTTAACATGCTGCAAAACATCTCTTCAGTGTTTGTGAAGATTAACAAGTTGAAAATAAAATGGAACACTGATGTAATGATTCTTTTAGTTTTTACTGTTTATTACTTCTATATTTCTATATGTTTTTTTTTTATCCACTTTTTCTCCCATTTTTCTATTTTTCTCCCATCCCAATTTTTCATATCGTCCAATTCAACCCTCCCCTGTCTTCGAATGTTGTTTCTTGCCTCCCTGAAGCCGGCTGCAATGTGGACTAAGTCATACATAGCACGAGTCCCCTCCGATACTCGAGGTAACAGCCGTCGCATCTTTTCACCTGCGCGGCTCGATCTTTCAGCGTCGGGGTCTGGGCTTTGGAGGGGCCACGCCCCCGTCGCTTCTTGATTCTACTGCGCAGGCGCACCAACCGACCTGTAGGAGTCGCTGTCCACAACGCCCGATCCCCACCCTTCAGTTTCCCTCCCCGTAATACGGCCAATGTGTATTACTGTGGACGACCAGCTAAACTGAAAGCAATGTGGAGAGCGGGGCTCGAACAGGAGGCATCCTGTTCGAGCCTAGTCTCCAGCATTCGTTGCGAGCGCCTTGCCCACTGCGCCACGTAGCCGCCCTATATTTCTATATGTTTATTGAATCTTCTGATTACCAGTAGCAACTAATCAAAATATATAATCCCTCCTATAGTTACACATACACATAGTCCTCATATCTCTCCTAGTTATTCATACAAGTAAAAATAACTGAAGAAAATCTAAAGCATGTATTGCTTTTTGTATAAGGTTTATAAATTGCATGTATTTTAACATACTGCAAAACATCTCTTCAGTGTTTGTGAAGATTAACAAGTTGAAAATAAAATGTAACACTGATGTAATGATTGTTTTAGTTTTTACGGTTTATTACTTCTATAATTTCTATATGTGTATTGAATCTTCTGATTACCAGTAGCAGCTAATCAAAATATATAATCCCTCCTATAGTTACACATACACAGTCCTCATATCTCTCCTAGTTACCCATACAAGTAAAAATAACTGAAGAAAATCTAAAGCATGTATTGCTTTTTGTATAAAGTTTATAAATTGCATGTCTTAGTTTTAACATACTGCAAAACATCTCCAGTGTTTGTGAAGATTAACAAGTTGAAAATAAAATGGAACACTGATGTAATGATTGTTTTGGTTTTTAACTGTTTATTACTTCTATATTTCTATGTTTATTGAATCTTCTGATTACCAGTAGCAGCTAATCAAAATATATAATGGACTCCTTTTTACAATGGGAGATAATGAATATTGAGCAGAATTAAGTTCAAGTTATCATTGATTCGGCCCTCCAACACAGTTCAGGTTTCTTATGTGGCCCCTTGTAAAAATTAATTGCCCACCCCTGCTCTAATCTAATGCTTGCTATACTCTTATCATTGGTCTGCTCCATTTGTGGCTGTTTGCTATTTGCTCTATTAATTAAATTTATTTTAATTTATTTTATATAATTTATTTTCTGCATAATCCAATCTAAGTCGACTTGCCTGCGTCATTTCTTCCAAATCAATGTGTGTCTTGTTCTAAAACATTCTAAGAAATGTTTCCCGTCTGAATCCAGGAAGAGAATTGTGCAGAGTTCCTTTCTGTCTGTATTAGACTATGGCGATGTGATTTATATGCATGCTCCTTCCATGCTGCTATATGTTTTGTAACGGGTGCAGGCTCTCGCACCCACCACTGCACTTTGTATCAGTCTTTAGGAGGGTCCTCTCTGTTTCAATGAAGACAATCACACATGTTGATTTTTATCCTGAAGTCATTGCTAGGTAAGCTGCCTATCTCCAGACTTCTGTCCTTTTATACTTGCTTTGTTAATACCAGATGAGCAGCAAATGGGATGCTTTTAAATGTTCCTTTGATGCAGTCAGAGCTTGGAGGCCACAGTAGTCAGAGGCCACAGTACATCAGACTAAAGGACAGTCAGTCTGACGTACTGGTGAGCAACACCGGCGCCCCCCAAGGAACTGTGCTGTCAACCTTCCTCTTCACCCTCTACACCTCAGACTTCTGCCGCAACTCAAGCGGGTGTCACCTGCAGAAGTTCTCAGACGACTCCTCCATCGTAAGCTACATCACCGACGATGATGAGGAGGAGTACAGAGCCCTGGTGGAGAGCTTCGTGGGGTGGAGCGACAGCAACCACCTCCAACTCAACACCAGTAAGACCAAGGAGCTGGTGGTGGACTTCCGGAGGGGCAAGAAGAGGCCCCCCCCGATTCCCATCTCCATCCGAGGGGTGGATGTGGAGATGGTGGACTCATACAAGTTCCTTGGGGTACACCTGAACAATAAACTGGACTGGTCGGATAACACAGAGGCCCTCTACAGGAAGGGACAGAGCAGGCTGTTCTTCCTGAGGAGACTCAGGTCCTTCAATGTGTGCAACAGACTGCTGCAGTCTTTTTACCAGTCTGTTGTGGCCAGCATCCTCTTCTATGCTGTGGCATGCTGGGGAGGCCACATCAACTCAAGGGACACCAACAAGCTCAACAAGCTGGTGAGGAAGGCTAGCTCCGTGGTGGGAGTCGAGCTACCTAGACTTGAGGTGATGGCAGAGAGGGGGATGATAAGGAAGCTGGCTGCCATCATGGAGAACCCCTACCACCCCCTTTACGACGAGCTAGTCAAGATGAGAAGCTTGTTCAGCCACAGACTCATTCCCCCACGACACTCAACTAACCGCCTCGGACAGTCCTTTATACCAGCGGCCATCAGGCTCCACAACAGTGGGCAGCGACTAGCAGCCTTCAGGCTCCACAACAGGGGGCAGCGACAGCGACTGCTACCAGACATTGACCTGGGACTTATAGGAACCCAAGGAGGACAACCTACACTACCTTAGGCTTACTGCACCTTATGTGGATACTGTGATACTGTGAATAATGTATATTTCAGTGGATACCGTGATACTGTGAATAATGTATACTCAGTAGATAGTAAATTATAACACTACCTTATGCATACTGCACCTTATGTGACACTGTGAATAATGTGAATATTTCTTCAACTAGTCAGATAGTAAATTATATTGACCATATTGACCAAATTGTTTACACTGCCTGTGTTGTTTTTACTACCTGTACACTGTGTTGTTGTTTTACTACCTGTACCCCCCCCCCCCCCTCCCCCCATGCTGCTATGATGCCTGAATTTCCCCAAGGGGATCAATAAAGGAATATCTTATCTTATCTTATCTAATGCTGCATTCTCCTACTATGCTCCCTTTTTATTGAATACACTGCAAATTAAACTTTGTCTAGAGGCACTTCCTACTGTGAATGCTTTTAAAGGTATGCTACGACTAGCCCTTCATGAAACATGTAACTGTTTTACCTGATGCTATTGCTGATCTGATTATGCTTCTTGCCACTGCACAAATGGCCTTCTGTGTTTGTATTTGATTTGTATGTTTTTTGTTTAATGTACTGTATATTCTATATGCCCTGTTTTTATGTTGAAACTTGTGTGCCGTGTTGGTCAGGACTTCCTGGAAGAAGATATCTTGTATCTCAATGGGACATTCCTGGATAAATAAAAAAAAAACAGGCTCTGTACATCAGGAGAAGTATTTACTTGGATTAGGCTACTAATTCCTATGTAGCTATTCATTTTAATCTGGATTATTCTATTGTAAATTCCTGCATCTGCCCATAGTAATTCCAGTGCAGTGTAGTCTTTGTGTGCACAGGTGTCAGACAGCCATGTAACCGGCATGTTCATCAACATACCAGAGCCTTCAGAGAATCACATTTCATAATGTACCTCATTTATGTGCTAATCACTTGAGCGGCATTTCTTTCGCCATGGTTGGGCAAACACCTAATTGATTTATTTGTCATTATGAACCAATCTAACAGGGATTTGTGTCCTCCTTTTCACGTCACGGCCTGCATACTGCTTCAAAATGTCCAATATAATCCCTGTGCCAAAAAACTCCTCTCCAGCAGGCCTTAATGACTACAGACCGGTGGCACTCACCTCTGTGGTCATGAAATGCTTTGAGAGGCTGGTCAAGGATTACATCTGTGCCTCCCTCCCCCATTAACATGGACCCATTGCAGTTTGCATACAGGACAAACAGGTCCACTGATGATGCGGTCTCCCAAGTACTACACAACACACTATCTCACCTTGACAGTCAGAAGGGGGGCTATGTGAGATTGCTGTTCATTGACTATAGTTCAGCTTTCAACACCATAGTCCCCACCAGACTGGTTGACAAGCTGATCGATCTGGGTCTGAGCTCTGCCATGAGCGCCTGGATCCTGGACTTTCTAAGTGACAGGCCCCAGGCGGTCAGAGTGGAGGGTCATACCTCCAGCAAAAAGTATCGGGTCCCCCCAGGGCTGCATTCTGAGCCCCATGCTGTATTCACTGTACACACATGACTGTGTGGCCAGGTTCAGCTCCAACTCCATAGTGAAGTTTGCGGACGACACGGTGGTGGTTGGGCTGATCTCTAACAATGACGAGAAGGCCTATCGGGAGGAGGTTGATGAACTGGGATGCTGGTGCCGGGATAACAGCCTACTCCTGAACATTGGTAAAACCAAATAACTGATTGTGGATTTTTGGAGAATACAGCAGGGGACACACACGCCACTGTGGATAAACAGGGCTATCGTGGACAGAGTGAGCAGTTTCAAGTACCTGTGAGTCCACAGGACCTGACATGGTCTACACACATAGATTATGTGGTGAAAAAGGCGAAACAGCGCCTCTATCACCTGAGACAGCTAAGGAAGTTCAGAGTATCGGGGAAGATACTCCACTCCTTCTATTCCGGGGCTGTAGAGAGCATTCTGACTGGAAACATCACTGCCTGGTTTGGAAACAGCACGGCACAGGACAGGAAGGCACTCCAGAGAGTGGTGCGCTCAACAGAGCGTACTACGGGTATTGCACTACAACCCCTGCAGGATTTATATAACAGGAGGTGCAAATCCAGACCCTGCAGAATTATAAAAGACCCCCACCACCCCAACAACAGCCTGTTCAAGCTGCTGCGGTCAGGCAAGCGCCTACGGTCACACGCTGTAAGAACAGAGAGTCTCCGGCTCAGCTTCTTCCCACAGGCCATCAGAACACTGAACACTGAACACTGAACTCTCCACTCACAAGTACACATGAGCACACACAGACACACACACACGCACGCACGCACGCACGCACTCACGCACGCACGCACTCACGCATGCACGCACGCACGCACGCACGCATGCACACACACACACACACACACACACACACACACACACACACACACACACACACACACACACACACACACACACACACACACACACACAGTGATGGGCAAGCTACTTGGAAAATGTAGTAAGCTACACTACTATACTCTCGATTAATACTCGTCATACTCATATCTAAACCAACCAACCAATCATAGTGGGTTTTCTCCGGGGAGTTTTTTTCCCCACAAATCTTTACCTAGCAGTCAGTTTCTCCAGACAGTAGCATGTAGCGTTTGCTCACGCTACGTCACTACTTGGGTCTAAAAATAGCTACACTACAGAGAACGCTACTTGGTTCAAAAGTAGCGACGCTACCATCACGATACTGAGAAATGTATTTAAGCTATGTTAGTAGCGTCACTACTTGTAGCTAGCTACTGCCCAACACTGCACACACAATACTCATGCGGCAACCGCCAAAACAATCACTTTAAACAAAATGTCACTTTAAAAAAATAGAAAGTCACTTTAAAGGAAGGAGGTACTGTATAGAATAGTTTAGATACATTAAGAGTTAAAATTGTAAATTGTATATTGTATAGTAGTGTATATAGGAACCAGTTTCTCAGGAACTTAGCATGTATTTTTTACCATGGATATCTTGTGTCTTACCTATTTTATTTTTTCTATGGCTATTTTTATTATTGTATTTTGCACAATCAATGCAGGCATGACCACCCGCATCTCACTGTATGCCCTGGTATGTATGTGACAAATAAACCTCTTGATTCTTGATTCTTCTATACCAGGGGTAGGCAACCTTAGGCACGCGTGCCTGCATAGGCATGCGGGGGCATTTGCATAGGCACAGGGGGCAGCATTTAAAAAAATAATAAAAAATTATACTTTTTTTTTTGCTTTGAAATATTATAGTGAAATATTTTGCACTGTTGTCGCATTATCTTGTTGAAATCCTCCCACAGGTTCTTTTTACTACCACATATTTAATTGAGACCCTTTATTTGTTTATTATTTCAATTTAGCTGGAAATACATTGCTACAGTACATCATTCAGTAACATTTGCAGAGCCTTATAACAAAAACATTATTATGGTCACCATTGTGACCAGTGGGATTAATCAACACATTTTATTATTTATTTTTCTATTTCATTGAACATTGCACATGTTAAAAGCCATATTTCTTACTCAAAATGTGAGTATTACCAAGTCAACTTGTGTTCTTAAAACAATGACAATAAACATAGTTTTATTAGGTTGAAATAATGTGGTTGTGTACTTATTTTTCTGGATTATTATGGATTGAAAACTGAAAACCTTAATGCACAGTAACTGAACTCAATATTTTTAAGTTCTGGTAACTTATTATTATATATTTTTTACAGTGTAGTCTTGCGATCAATCAAAACTTATTTACACGATATACCTCACATTCACCCTCCATTCACATCCTGGTGTTCTCCTGGTGTTCTCCATTAGGCCTGTAGGTGGAGCTATGACAGCACACGTACAGTACACACACCGATGGTGTGTGATGTGTCCAAAAATGAATGGGCAAATGTGAGTGAAATGGTCGCACTGTATGCAGCTGTTTGTCTGCATTGCATTCCCCCCCCCCCCCCCCCAACTCAGATTTAGGGTTGATAGAACCATCATAATAATATTGTTAATAATAACAATAACGATAATGATGTAATAATGTAAAAATTATCATTAAAAATACCTGATTATGAGAAAAAATATTTACGATGCATGGAATATTGTTGAGGCACACTAGTTACAACTATATTTCAAACAGGCACTCCATGTCAAAAAGGTTGCTGACCCCTGTTCTATACAATCAAACTGCAACACCACTTGGCCGGAGGTGCCAAGGCCCATGCCATGGTTCATCTCAAACCTCTGGATCTTTTGTCATTGTGGGCTGCCAACGTTGTCATTCTTCAGGATCCATGACAAAGCATTTCAAAGTTTCAATGGCCTCAATCAAGTCATCGGCTGGCGATCATCCACTGAGCACGACAGCAAGTACTATACTTATTTTCAGCTAAGCAGCATATCTAAGGGTTCCATACCAAATCGCACTGATCAGTGATCAGATCTTACACACTAAAAACAGATGGGTCAATTCTATAACCCAATTTCTTGGTTAATCGTGTTGGGTTAAAATTATGGGTTAATTCTCTGAGCATAACCATTATTTGGGTTATTGAGATTTAATTTTGACCCAATTTTGACCCAATTTGTGAGTTATAATAATTATGGGTAAATTCTCTGAGACATAACCCATGTGTTGGGTCAGAGAGCTGGGTGTTTCCGCCGGGATCTGCAAAGCTACACCCCTCCCCCACTGGGAACTATCGTACACCCCTTTTGTTCCAGTCAGTCAGACGGTCATGTTCACAGTCAACACGGTCCCACGTTCACAGTCAACACGGTCCAACAAACCCTCTTCACAATCACGGAAAAGACTTCACTGACTCAAGGTAAGATCTCGTTTCGTTAGCACAGTATTTATATCTCAACCCATCCATTGTACCTATTGCGTCGTGTTAACCATGCACTGTGAACGTTGTGGAACTAAATTAGCTAGCTCTTCACAGCTATCTGTCGCGTCATCAGCTAGCTAGCTAGCTAGCTATCAAACGCAAGTTGCAACTTAGCTATTCATTTCTATAATCGGTTCATCTCTAACCTTGTAAAAATATGTGGTAACCTCTATTAATAAATAAGCCACACGACACGACACGACACATAAATCATTACCATTCAAGCATGCTACCGAAAGTGACCAAGTCTATGAGTATTACAAAGGTTCTGGCTAGTACCTAGGCCTAGTTAGCCAGTACTAGTAACGTTACTGTTATTGCAAATTTTACCGTATTTTGGGTTGTAATGATACCAGATTAACTGGAGACTATCTATAGCTGTGTAACGTTATATGATTGATATCTTTATTAACCATATGTGTGTAATAAAGCTGTTGTCCTCTCAATGCGGTGACATAGCTGGTTCGCTAGCTAGCTACATACTGAGATTTAGCGCCATTTTGCGCCATTTTGAGGTCTACATTTCCATCATCTCTCTAATGTCCTGCGATTCGGGCATCAATTTACAACATCCTATACTAAATTAAGCAGTAGACTGCGGAAGCCAGACATGTGGTGAGGCTTTTTACACCTGAAATCAGTGCTAAATATTCTAGGCTGCTATGTCAGCAAGTATACTTGGCCTATCGTTCACACGTGGCTGAGTACTTGGGCATGAGGCATTAATTAATTGCAGATGTGTTCATTTCCACATTGCTTTCTCTTTTGTTTCAGGCCAGTCTTGATGGACAGCTTTGTCGCAGAAAAGCTTATTGAGTGGCAATTGCCAGAGCTCACAGACAGTTTTAAAGGTGAGAATTTTTACTTTCTTGACCATGAAAATGTTTCCATGACAAAGCAGTATTGTATAGGGTTTCAACACACATGCAGGCACACACACATTATTCTGTTCTTCATCTTGGTTCTCTGGTCCTGCCAGCCTGGTCCTGTGTTTGGAGTTAGCTGCCACTGGATGGCACTGAAATTACTGTAAAAGTATTTTTGTTTTCTGTCTTTGTCTTTCAGATCAAGATATCGATGATTAGGCGTTTCACCTTTTAGATGGCGAAACAATCCGGAACCTCATCCCCAAAATAGGCCCCAGGCTCAAGTTTTCAAAACTTTACAGAGAATTTGTAAGTGATCACTAAGTGTTCTAACATCAAGGCAGATGGCGTATACATGCTTTAAATGCAAAAGGCTAATTCCTGGTGATGCCAAGTCTCTCTTTTCACATTTACGAGTAGCACACAATATAAACGCTTCATCCACTTATTTCCAATGTTGTGAGGGAGTTTGTAGCAGAACATTTTCTTTCATTCGGTCTTACAGAAAGCACTTGCAAGGAGAACATAACGACAACCAGGCCCTGGCCCAGCCACCTAACGTACCAAATCAGGCTGCTAATACTTTCAATGCTGAAGAGCTAGTACGGCAAGTTGAGGGTGAACAAATGGTGGAAGATGAAGATAATGATGATGAATGGGACGAACTAGAGCAAGAGGGAATCACAGAGAGAGTAGCCCATTTTATAGCTCATCTTAGATCAAAATCTTCCCAGACCTTTACAAATATAAATGTTGTGGTTCAGCAAACCTCAAGTTTAATTGGAGATTTAGTGAGCAGACTACAAACAAAGACCATGTCGCTTTTCAGTCAGTTTGGGCATGATCAAAACCCACAGGTAGAGTAGCTCAGGCAGGACTTTTTAGATGCAGCTAACCCTTTCGAGGGTCTGGAGACAGACTATAAACAGATTAGGTATTTTACTAACTCTGTGAACTTCATCCAGCCAATTGAGGAGTGTTTCTCCAATAACCAAACCTTTGTACAGCGGAGAGACTCTGCCACTGGCACCGTTCGACAAGTTGCTCTGACTGATACCTTTCAGCGTATTCCACTAAAGCGTCTTCTGGTCAAGATACTGGAGCTTCCTGGTGTTTTACAGGCCATGATGGAATGGCAACAGAGAGAGAGTGATGCTCTTCAGGATACATTTGATGGAGATTTCTGTAAAAATCATCCACTCTTTTTGAAAGAGGTGTCAATCCCATTGCTGTTATACAATGATGATTGTGAAACTGTGAACCCCCTCGGGTCAAAGACTGGGGTTCACAAGTTAGGATTTATATATTTTATCTTGAAGAGTTTGCCACCAGAGATCCTATCCAATTTGCAGTCCCACTTCTTGTTGGCAGTCTATAAATCAGATGATGCAAAAACCTATGGCATTGATGCAGTGTTGCGCCCTATTGTGGAAGAACTAAAGTGTCTTGAGAGGGATGGCATAACTGTTAACACGCCTAGCTTCCAAGGCCAATTTAGGATTGAACGCAATACTTGGTTACATAGAGAGTTTTTCGGGGAACCATGTGTGCCGTTTATGCAAAATACACAGAGATGTCTTGAAAGTACAGACACAGGTAGACGATATGCTGTCCCGAGATGTGAATACTCACGCAGAGGATTTACGGACAGACAACCCCTCTCAGACAGGCCTTAAAAGAGACAGTGTCCTCAACAGTCTGTCTTTTTATCATGTTACGGACAATATGGCACTGGACATAATGCATGACATCCTCGAAGGGGTAGGGCCATACGAATTTAAACTTGTGTTAAATGCACTCACTAGATAAGCTAAACTATCGTATCACCAGCTTTGATTATGGCTTTTGTGATGTGGGAAACAAGCCCTCTGTAATAAGTAAGAATGATTTAAAGAACCTTGGAAGCCCTCTGCATCAGTCTGCAGCTCAGATGTGGTGTCTACTAAGGTTACTTCCAGTAATGATCGGTGACCTTATCCCTACAGACAATAAGGAATGGGGACTTCTCCTACTCCTATTAATGTGCATGGAGATCATCTTCTCTCCATCTGTTACTCATGCAGCAACACAGTACCTGAGTAAAATCATTGAAGAGCATCACTCTCTTTTCCTGGATCTATTTGCTCTGCATTTGCGCCCAAAACACCATTTCATGCTTCATTATCCAAAAGCAATTCGAACACTTGGACCATTGATCCATTTGTGGGTAATGCGCTTTGAGGCAAGACATGGATTCTTCAAACAAGTCAGTCATGTCACTTGCAACTTCCGCAACATTAGCAAAACCATGGCTTATCGACATCAGATAATGCAATGCTACAGTTTCATGTGTGGGTCTGAGTTAAGCCACAACACAGAAATTGGTCCAGGGTATACTACCTTTCTGGCTCATTTTGAAGGCTATAATGAAATTCAAAGTGGTCTCACAGGAATCCCCCTTTTCGCTGAATTGTATGTACCGGCCAGGGTCACTGTTAAGGGTACAACATACAGACCAGGCATGACAGTGTTTATGTCCTATGACCAAGATGGAAAGCCTCAGTTTGGGCTTATTAAAGCCATTTTGGTTTTAGAGCCATCTGTAAAGCTAGTTGTTCAGAGGTGGGAGACAATGGGGTTTGAGAAGCATTTCTTTGCTTACAGTGTGATCCAAACCAAAGATTTGTTGGCTATCGATGTGAAAGAGCTGCTTGATCATCACCCACTACATGCAGTCCAGTCATACAGAGATGTTGACACTGTATTCATCTCTCTGCGCTATAGACGTTTTTAGACTGTGAATGGCCATCTGAATGGCCACTGCCACTTGTAAATAGTGAGGAAAAAAATCAGGAAAGAAACACTCCCTTGAATTACTAGAAACACAGTGATAGCCTACAGTATATATTCCGAACATATTTTGAATAGTTAGTCTTTAGTTTAACCCTTTTAGGTCGCGGGGCTTGTTTGGACCCGTGGGCGGAGAACAAAGGGATTTAGAATGACTCATAAATGCTCTGGAAGTCGCGCTTTTCAGAAATCTGTAAAAATAGAAAAATGACAATTTCGAGTGCTTTGAGATTTACTATATATGTCTCCTTACTTGCTAAACATAATACGATTTGTAAATACGTTTAATTCTTGCTAGATGTTATGCTTGTAATTATCTGCGTTTGCCAGAGAACTACAGCGCATCACGAAACGCACGTCACGCACGCGCGCACACACACAAGAGAAGCGTGTGCGCTGTGAAGGTGTTAGACCCCCGCGCAGAGGTGAGAGGTATCAGAGACTCGCTACCCCCCATCCAAATTCTAAACAACAGATCGGCATCGGCTTTTCATAATATGTATGAAATATCTCTTGCAATAATATCCACGGGACACTGAGCTGCTTCGCAGAATAATGTGGTGTGTGTGTATGTGTGTGTGTGCGCTGAGACGCAGCGTCAAGACGAAACTTGTGTCGAGTCTGCTTCTATGTATGTCTGCTTCTTCTGCTTCGACAGTCCTGTATACCCACGTCGCGCTAAAACATTAACTAAGTATGGCAGAGTGCGTGTGTGTATATGATCAGCCACTGGCTACTGTGTGACGAGTTTGGTGTTTTGGCACCCGCGCTGTAGTAAACACGGTGCTTTAGTTGACAGCGCGAGTGAAGGAAAGATGACGTCGCCTCTCTCTCTCTCTCTCTCTCTCTCTCTCTCTCTGTCTGTCTGTCTGTCTGTCTGTCTGTCTGTCTGTCTGTCTGTCTGTCTGTCTGTCTGTCTGTCTGTCTGTCTGTCTGTCTGTCTGTCTCTCTGTCGGTCTGTCTGTCTGTCTGAGAACCCAGGTTGCTTTCTAACCTATATATATCTCTCTCCCTCTATCTCTCCCTCTCTCTCTCCCTCTCTCTATCTATATCTCCCTATCTCCCTCTCTTTATCTTTATCTTTATTACGGATCCCCATTAGTCATCACCGCAGCAACAACTAATCTTCCTGGGGTCCACACACAACAAAAACAGTACATACATACATAACATTATAGTAGCATACATTTAAAAATATATTCCAATATTCCTACATATAAAAATATAAAAATATAAAAATATTTCCAAATAGCATTACAGTACACAAACAGAGTATCAGATCACAGAAAATACAATAAAAGGGATTAAACTCTCAGACAGTCATTTCTTTACAGTGTAAACTACAGTATCTGTGTTTTTCTTTAATGTAAACTAATTTCTTTTTCTCTCAATGCTCTTTTAAAATTATTTTTAAAACTTATCTTACTGGTTATCTGAGTAAGATGTACTGGCAGTTTATTCCAATATGACATGGCTCTATATAACACAGTTTTCTTTGCTGCATTGGTTTTTGGTGAACGTGCATCCCCTCCACACTGTTTCTCATTGAGCAGTTCAGGGCCAGACGGGCCGCTCTGTTCTGAGTGAGCTGGATCTTATTGAGCTCTTGTCTTGAGGCATTAGACCAGACAGCTGGACAGTAGTCAAGGTGAGAAAGAACTAATGACTGTATCACTTGCTTCAATATCAGATCGGCTAGAAAATACCTACACCTTCTGATAATTGAAATACCTCTGCTCATTTTGGCAACCACATTGTTGGTGTGAGTTGACCATGAGAGTGTTCCATCAAGTGTGACACCCAACAGCTTTGCCTCTCTAACTTGCTCAATAGCTGTTCCGTCTAAAGATATACTTAGCTTCACGTCTTTTCTTATAGTATGCTTGGATCCCAATATTAGGCTCTTGGTTTTTGAGATGTTTAACTTCAGCCTGTTTTCAGACACCCAAGTGGACACTAAGTTCAAATCTCTCTCTCCATCTCTCCTCTGTATCTCCCTCTCTGAGACTACTCCCCGTCTGAGACTACTTCTGTGTGTGTGTGTAACCAAATGCATACCTACATGTATGACCTATATCTATCTAATACTTTTGGATATGAGCATTCTTTTCAATAAGTATGGAAGCCTGAACACAGAATGACACCAGTATCACTGACTACCACGGCAAGCCTATAGAAAATTATTCTATTTAATAATAATAATAATAATTATTATTATTATTATTATAAATGTCTCTTTCTTTCTTTCTTTCTTTCTTTCTTTCTTTCTTTCTTTCTTTCTTTCTTTCTTTCTTTCTTTCTTTCTTTCTTTCTTTCTTTCTTTCTTTCTTTCTTTCTTTCTTTCTTTCTTTCTTTCTTTCTTTCTTTCTTTCTTTCTTTCTTTCTTTCTTTCTTTCTATCTCTCTCTATCTCTTTCTATTATATTACTATTATATATCTATCTAAATATCTAAACCTCTGTCTATCTAGTGTGTGTATATGCATGGCATCAAATCAAAGTGTGTGTTGCCTGTATTGATCAGTCACACTATACCCCCATTCAGCTGTAATTGTTCCCTGCTGGGCCTTTGTTTCATGGTGTGAATTAGTCATTGAAATTAACATTGACATCACATTGAATTCTGGGAAGGAGTGTAGTTCCCTTATCATTAGCTGAATTCACTGAATTCCCTTCAGAGGCTCCTGCTGCAAATTGGTAATGACTGTACCAGAATGTTTGATAGGACATTGATTGAAAACTATCGTCTCAAATTTGACAATTGATGGCTTATTTTGAAGGTATGAATCTGTAATTTTATATTATGTAACAAAAAAAAAGGGGGAAATTCTCAGGAGGAGGAGCTATTTAGGTTAGACTTCTAAGGGTTAATGCTGTGGACTGCCTTACTCTGCTACAACTCTTCAATGACGAGATACATTGTTGGACTGCTGGGATGGGGAAACTCCTTGGACTACTGAGATGACATTAATTGTTGTAAGTAAGAATGTGTTTAATTAAAATAGTTCTACAACTAAACACTAACCACTTTAAACCCTATGACAAAATAAATCTTCACCAGTATTTTAAATGTTTCCATGTGTGTAGGCTATTGGCCATCTTGGGTGTCAATCGGTTAAATGGAAAACGACAATGCTGACTGCAAATATATTTTAACCTAAAATGCCTCTAAGCTGATAACCTTTCTTTGCTGCAAAAGGCTTCGAATGCTGAGCCACCTGCAACAAGCCTTGTTGCTACCATATCCCCCATGGAGGAATCTGCAGCTTCTGGATCAAGCCCTCGATTCCACCGTAGAGGAATCGAGGGCAGCAGACCAGATTGTGATTCTACGACCGGTTCCACTATTTGTAAGTTGTTCAAGAAGCATGGATGGATCTGGAAGCACTTGGAGCCAGTACATATCTCAGAACTTCAATACTTAAACTAACTCATCTATACTCTTGTCAGTATTTTATTTAGCTAATATTTGACTAGGGTAATGTTTTTAAATATCAAATGTTGACCCTTGATTTGTGACACGTCCGAAATATGAAGTCCTTGAACGGGTTCTCAGCCTAGGCTCCCGCCTATCCCCGGTGTTTTTGGCGTGAGGCAACAACTTCAGATGTGTAGGCTACACCGCATAGACATGCTGCTAGTACATCACAAGGAAGAAATCTGTATGCTGCCAGAGTTAAATTGGTTGATGGTACTACAGCACATCCTTAACAGCTGTCATGTTTCTGTCATGTCTCTGCAGGATATCGTAGCGGCTCTTTTTGCCGCTCCCAATGGCGGGCAAATTCTGGAGAGCCTGGATAAAGGTGATTCCATCTTCGGAAAGAAAAGAATTGCCATGGTCAAAATACTGGTGGATTTGCTGATCCAAAAGTTTGGAGAGAGGTACGTCAAGTCTAGAGTTGATTAGGAGGCATAACTTGACTCATTTAGAGCTAAAGCGTCCGCTAAAAATGACCCCCAAATGAGAGTTTCATAATGTAATTTGGCTTGTAGGCCTATAGCTTTTATTTTTTTTATTTTCTTTATTTTTTTATAATATAATAATAAATTATAAATAATATTTATTTAATTATTTATAATATAATAATAAATAATAAATCATATGTATTTAATTATTTATTTAATAATAATAATAATAATTATTAAATTGTTTTATTAATTAATATTGATTTTATTTATTATTAATATTGATTTTATGTATTATTATTATTATTATTATTATTATTATTATTATTATTATTATTATTATTATTATTATTATTATTATTATTATTATTATTATTATATATATATATAATAATAATAATAATAATAATAATAATAATAATAATAATAATAATAATAATAATAATAATAATAATAATAATAATAATAATAATTATTATTATTATATATATATATATATATATATATATATATATATATATTTTTTTTATCCTATCATTCTGATCTATAGCAAGTCATTATATTTGTGCTTTATGTTATACCAGGACTGGTGAAATGTTTCGATCTATGTTTACAGGCCAACCATGGACATAAAAGAGGCCCTGGCAGAATCCTTGGTGCGGACATTCCCATCATTAAACGATGGATCAGACCGTGGCTATGTAAGTTTTCTTCCTCCAGCCTAGTTCATAGAGAAATGGAACATTTGATGAGTAGTAATATTAGTAGAAAATGAGGAGTCATTTTTCTCTCGCATAACATACAGGACACCCAATGTTAACCCGTTGAGTAACAAGTTTTTCTACAACTCAAGTTCAGACTATGCTTGCACCTCATGGTACCAAAGCACCTCAAAGGCGCTAAAAACAAAATTACAAACATCTCAAAACAAACTGGTCAGACTACTGCTTGACCTTACTCCTAGAACCCACCTCACCCCTGCCCACTTTGACAACCTAGGATGGCTTACAGTAGACGACAGAGTACAGCAACTTGCAATGGGCCTGGTCTACAAGATACACTACACGACCAAGGTACCCATGTACATGTCAAAATACTTCCCAAAGGTCAGTGAATACCACGATCAAAACACCAGAGGGAGCTCCACAAATCATGTTAAACCCAGATTCGGCTCAAATAAGGGACTAAACACGTTTCGCAATTATGCCACATCAATGTGGAACGCCCTACCCAAAGCTGTAAAGGAATGTGGATCACTACCCACTTTCAAAACCTCTCTCAAGGGACACCTACGGGAGACTGCAATTCAACACTGGCCCCTGTAAATATCCTAACCCAACCCCCTCCAATGTACAGTTTTGCTTGTTTATACAGTGTGCCCCCCCCCCCCAACCACCTCCAATGTAGATTACCCAGTATGGTTGTCAATATCCCAGTGTACCCATCCCCCCCCACCCAACCTCCTCCAATGTACAGTTTCTACGTCAAATGTATATACTCCCTTTTCCTGACTCCCTCTGTATCACAAACAGTACTGTATTTGCAAATCTGGTATGTCATAAATGTATAGATGTAGCAGTACTGACTATCTGTATGTCATGTATGTCATATATGTCCTGATGAATTGAAAATGGGCGACCCTGATGTAAACAAGACGAAAGTCTTTCTCTGGTCTGCATCCCCTTAACAATTGTGTGTATTGAGCTGTACTGTATTGTACCCATTCTGCAATCTGTTAATAAAGTTTTCAATCAATCAATCAATCAAGACCTATGTTGCTCTATTTCAGTAGCACTAAAAGTGAGTTTTCTTTATTGTATCAGAAACTTCAGAATGTAATCTTTCAAAAGAGACCAGGATCATGCATGTGCTATAAGTATAAAGTATAGTATTTTGTGTTGTGTTTGTAAATTGCTGTAAAAAATGTATGGCATTTTACAATACAAAACTTTCCATTCCTGCACGAAAATCAATCAGATCCAATTTGATTGTACTCCAGGTACAGAGTTGATGCATTTTATCCCCCCCCCCCCTCCCTGCTCTTTGTTTCAGGTACAGGACTTTTTCCATAATTTAAGCATAACATTGCAAAGGGTGACAGAGTTCTATCTTGTCTTATCGTTTCCAGGACATATGGTGCATCAAAGGCCGGAAGAGAATGAAGAATGGCAAACCTTTCTACTATCCAGCTACTGGATTCATTGAAGAAAGGCTTCGGAATGTCCGAAAGAGGCGGGGTTCTGGGTCCAGACAGTGAATGCCTGAAGCCAACGAGCCACCCAGGGCATACATACCAGGTAATACCTGGGGTCGGCAAAAAGGGCCATGTTTTCCTGTGTCCCCAGGGGGAGGGGATAACTATATTCTTCACCAGGGGGAGCTTACTGCACATGAATCCTCAAGGGGGGCTCCATGGAGCAAAAATGGCTGATTTCTGACTTTACCTCGTTTAATATACCTTGTTGAACCCCTCACCAAAACATGCAACAATGCTGGGCAATAGCACCTCCCTCTGGTCAGCCGGGGCGCCTGACTGGAGGGAAAGGATCTGATTGTAATAATGTGCTAAGTCCTACTGGTGAAAATGGGTTACGAAATCGGAGATCATTTTGAGATAGTTAATTTACAATGTGTTGTATGTTTCTATAGAATCGACCCTGCCAGAAGAAAGGGCCCAGCAGCAAAGGGAGTGGCTGAAACATAACCTGTAGCCTTTCACTCAAGTTCAGGAGTACATGAAGGACACCGTCCTCTACAGAGCCAAGTGGATTCGGGGAAATCACTCCAAGGACATAGAAGAGGTCATTACGGAGTACCCTCGCCTCACCAGCCCAGGCATGGTATGGATCTACTGTAACATATTGCATCTACAATGATAATTCATAATGGTAGTTTTTAACCTGACCCTAATTTCCCCATCTACTTATCTAAATGAGTTGAACTAGCCTTTAAAATATCAGCTGTCACATAACATTTATTTTAGGGCTGTCAGTTTATCACGTTAATTAGATTAATTAATTACAAATCCTGTAATTAATTAGATTTTTTTTAATCGCCTGACAGCACTAATTTCTTTCAAACTAAATCTTTTTTAGATATCGCAGGACTTCTTGGTGCTGCATAGCGAGGCTGCACCAAAGTTGTTTGAGACATGGGTGACGGAATATGCAGAGAAAGTCCTGCAGCTGGCGAGACAAGATGGGAAACTCCCCCTTCCTGTCGATGACATGACACTGGGTAAGTTAGCGATTCCTTCTCTTGAGTTGCGAAATAGCAAATGGCTTTTCTTCCAGGTTGTAGATCTGCATTTGTTGTAGCTTTTGCCAATTTCAGTTGATGAATTGTGATAATAATATTTTCAGTCGTAATAATTTTAAGTAATATAATTTGTTTGTTTGTTTGAAAAGGTCTTAAATTATTACCAATTGAGTGCCGGCCACAACATTCTGACACTTTCTGTTGTTCACCTACAGATGCCAAAGGGGAACTGGCCCTCAGGCTGCTACCCGACATGTTCCCACAGACGGTATATAGGCTCAACAAAAAATGTAGGCGGCACTCCAGCGAAGAGGCCCGGTCAGCCTTCGTTGACCTCAAGCCTGTAAGTACAATTTCATGTTATGAATTGGGGAAATGTTGCTATGTAGCCTAAGAAGGATGTTGGTGCACCAAAGTTGTCAGGCTATAAGGTTGACGAAGACATCTGTAGCCTGATCGGGCTATGGCCCCCATAACCTCTATTTAAACTCGAAAGGCATTGAGGTTTCCCTCATTTACAAAGACGAGTTAAAACCACTGTTTTGAGCCCTCCAAAATGTCATTGCACGTTCCATTGGCATGAGAAAAAAAACGAACTTGATTTAATTTGGCTCCCTTGTATAGTTGGTATAAACCTGTTATCTTGCTTATGATTTGCTGTCAACCTAGCCCCATTCGTGATCTATGCAGGTCGGGCACACCCTGAAAGCACAATGGCAGTTGATATGTGTTTTAAAGCATTTTATGTATTTGACATAAAGTACCCCAGGTTCATGCATGGGAGTTTCTCCAGCACGTTATATATAATATTGAGGGACCAGAGTCCAAGCATGTAGCATTCTTAAGGACAGCCGTACGTAACACAAAACATACAAATGAAGAGGAGGTGGAATAGGTGAAGTAGCAGGAGGGAAGGTGGGGGAAGAGATGGAGGAGGAGGGAGATGGGTAGACGCTAAGTCCCGTATTTCTATATGTATATATTAGTGCTGTCAATCGATTAAAATATTTAACACGATTAATCGCATGATTGTCCATAGTTAACTCGCGATTAATCACAAATTAATCAAATTTTTCTACCTTAAACGGATCTTTTTCAAGTTCCAAGTTTTAATACTCTCTTATCAACATGCGAGTCAACAAATGCTTTCGTTATGCAGTCATTTAACACAAAAGGATGACCCTCATGTATTGCAAATTTGCATCAAATTCAAAACAGTGTGATGCACAAAATAACTTAAAAGAAAGAAAATTCATTAAAACAATGAATAAAGTGTACATGAAATAATAGGGGAAAGAAAATGTTAGGAACTTGTTACATTCACCCACACAAGGGCTGAGTAATCACACACACCCCCCCTCTCTCTCTCACACACACTCTCCCAGCTCTCTTTCTCTCTTGCCCCTTCCCTTCTCTCTCACCCCCCTCTCTTTCTATATATCTCACACACACACACACACACACACACACACACACACACACACACACACACACACACACACACACACACACACACACACACACACACACACACACACACACACACACACACACACACACACACACACACACACACACACACAAACACACTTCAGAAACAAACATAGTATCAATGAGAGCATCAATAATACATCTGATAGTCTAGTAAAAAAAAATCTTAAAAGTTAATCGTGAGTTAAAAAAAATAGTGGCGTTAATAGAATCGGGCGATAATGTGTTAATACCGCGTTAACTTTGACAGCCTTAGTATATATGTGTTTTGATCTATCAATATCTGGGGGAGTGTTCCAACAGGGCAGTAAAGCAGTACAAAACCAGATACCGATATGTATTATTTATTATTTAAACAGGAAATCAGTTTGACATGAAAGCACTTTTTGATGTCCACACGCCGTGACATGTATATGCAACAAGTGTAATACATTTTGAAGTTAAATGTATTCTACGCCTTGGTCTTTTCTTTTCATTGATTTCAGCACATTTAGACTGTTATACCTTTCAAACAAGCATCTGTGCCAACCTAATGTAGTGTACTAACTATAGCAGTTGTGTTAATAGGTCCTTTTAACAGCAGCCATCTTGACACAGCAGGGTAAACCTACATCCTGTGAACCAGACTGACACATGTGTAACTAATCATGTTGCTGTGTCCATCTGTTGGTCAATCGTTGTCAATCTGGCTCACAAGATGGCTGCTGTGAATAGGGTCTATTTGACCCTTTTGATGTAACCCAAGATTCAGTCAAAGCAACTATTTTGACCCTTAAAATGGGTCGTTTGTATAACCCAATACGGGGTCAAATCAACTAGGAGGTTGGGTTATTTTGACCCTTAAAATGGGTCGTTTGTATAACCCAATATGGGGTCAAATCAACTTGGAAATTGGGTTATTTTGACCCATAAAATGGGTCGTTGGTATAACCCAATATGGGGTCAAATCAACTTGGAAGTTGGGTTATTTTGACCCTTAAAATGGGTCGTTGGTATAACCCAATATGGGGTCAAATCAACTTGGAGGTTGGGTTATTTTGACCCTTAAAATGGGGCGTTGGTATAACCCAATATGGGGTCAAATCAACTTGGAGGTTGGGTTATTTTTACCCTTAAAATGGGTCGTTAGTATTCGTTTATTTGACCCAATAATGTGGTCAAGAGGCATGGTTTCTATCTTGAGACTTAACTGGCGTTGTTCCTTTTTATTCACATGGAAAGCAGCAGTAACATACAGGTCTCCTCTCTCTGAGAGGCATGGGGGGAGAGAACGAAGTGGGAGTATACCTTTGCTTTTATACTCGCCACAAGGTGGTGCACCTGGGTGGCTCCGCCTAGAACGCTCTCTAGTGGGAACAGATATATATGCAACTAGACAGTCACTGGTGGAGACAGTTATATATGCAGGTAAACAGTTACTAGTGTAAACAGCCTTATGTACAGTTAGACAGTTACTAACAATCCTACACAGAACCTCTGATCTCAACAGGTTCTGATGTCTAGCTAATCAAGTGTATTCAGTCAGACTGCAACTTTATGCCTCATTTGAATTGGTATGTCAATAATGCCTGTGTCTACGTTCCCATAGCCTTATGTTCCCCCAGTCCTATGTTTCATCAGTTTAAAATGGCTGCCATTCATGGAAGCTTGATCTCTGGAAACCATAGAGGAAACATTTTACTCAAGCACCAAGCAAGGGGCGAAGAAATTACTGCAGCATTACGACGGGGTGGGGGGGCAACTATATGTTATGTGCATTAGGGAAATGGCCATACAGTACCTGTGCTGTGGGAATGTAGGCCTGAGGGAACATAGGGCCTAATTTTGATGGGGGGGGGGGGGGGGGGGGGGGGGTAAATGAGAAATGGGGGAACATAGGGCTGTGGGAACATGTACTGAATGGGATGACCCTGTTTTGCCTGCTAATTATGGTAGGCTTGTTCGTTAATGCAACCCTCAATTCCAGGATTATACAGATCTAAATGTCTGCCTTCTGTTTTTTCTCTTAGGCTCTCTGCAACGCTGGCTTGGCCACTGACTCTCCCACATGACACTGTATTTCCTCGCTGATGGTGGCAAGATCCTGTGTGGCATTATGAGCTCTGGGTAATCTGCTACCCGCTTCTCTGCACATTTACTCAGTGTAGGTGCCACTGCTCTGCCTCACTGAGCAAGCTGCATTGAAGGTTATACATTTAAATAAACTAATTTGGTGATTGCTCAGAGGCTATTAGCTAGAGTGTTTCATAACATGCTTGCTGCTAATATTCATGCACAGTGTAGTCGTCCTGGTGCATATCCAGATAATTGCAGTTTAATGTATTGTTAAAAGCAGAATGGTGGGTACACTTGATACATTGTCCCTTTCAGTAGATGGGTCAATATCACTGTACCATTCGGTGTCCCATACATAAATAATTAATTTGCCATGTTAATTAATGTAGCTAATCTAGTATGTTCATGTTATTAATTGTTATTAATTTATTAAACGTGTGTTATTACATTTATGTTCATGTTAATATTGTGATGAAAAGATATTTAACAGCATAATTGTGTAAATGTCCATGACAGGGTGGACATATCTTATGGTTTATTATCCTAATATTGGCCTGGAATTATCAGAAAATATGTGTCAGAGCTCAGCTAATATATTATTTCTACAACTTGAGTGTCTATTATTTATGATAATAAGACATAAAGTTAATGTGAAATTAAAACCCAGATAGTCTTTGGTTGGCCTGCCATTGAAAGCTCTACATTTAAAATAACAAATCCAGAAGCGTATTACCTCGGGTGTTTTGTAACATGCTGCCGCTAATATACATGCATAGTGTACTGTTCATTCTGTGTTGTTCTCGCTGCCGTGAAAGGTATCTGTTGCACATAGAAGGTACCAGTAAAAGTAGAGTAGAGAATGACTCGCCAATCCAGACTTGTATTTCATCACTGCGTTTCTAGATATGGACAATGCTGCAATAGCAGCTGGTAAAACTTTGGTGATTTATGGAATGACCATTGTTATGTGTCCAATATCCGAAATAAAAATGAACTGAACTGAACTGAACTGAACTGAACTTAACATGAAGTGGGATATTGGTTCAGCCTTATGGTGGGTGCCTCACTCACTATACACATAGCTGCAGTAAACTCTGCCTTTCTGCTAAATGCTGCTTACTTCTGCATATCTGGTGGATTGCTGGAGAAACTTGCTTCATCGTTAACCAATAACGGAAAAGGTCGGGTTAACTCGTCAACCTGTTCAGCGCCAATCACGAGAAAAGTCTGGTTTTAATCGGTATTTTTTTATTTTTTTATCCACTTGTTTTCCTTATTTTTCTATTTTTCTCGCATCCCAATTTCGCCTCGCCAATTCTCCCTTCAATTCTCCCCTCCCCTGTCTCGAACGTTGCTAGACTATGCCTCCCATTGGTCGGCTGCAGTGAGGACCAAGCCTTGCATCACGTGTCCCCTCCGGTACACGAGGAGGCAGCTGTCGCATCTTTTCACCTGAACAGCGCAATCTCTCAGTGGCGAGGAGTAACGCGTGGGAGACTCACGCTGCCCCCGATACGTCCTGATTCTGCTGTACAGGCGCACCAACCGACCTGTAGGAGTCGCTGTCCACAACGTCCAATCCCCACCCACCGGCTTTCCCACCCCTAACATTGCCAATTGTGTTAGTAGCAACACCGAGAGCTGGGCTCGATACCAGCATTGCATGTGTTAGTGGCGAGCGCCTTGCCCACTGCGCCACTCAGCCGCCCAATCGGTATTTATTTTATTAGCTATATCCATTCATTTTCATCCATCCAACCTGATGTTATCATTGGGAATGGGTCTGAACTCGCAAAAGGGCAAATACCGCCACCTACGCCTTCCAGCAGGTATTGCACTCTATTATAAATGATGTAGTTTCTTTTCAGGGCCGATCTGAGCTGTGCGGGTGGGGTTTAAATACTCAGACGAGGCAGGCCTTTACAACGATGGCATGGTATACTAACCCCACCCGCCCGTTCATGTGTAATGCTCGGTAATGTGGGACGGACCTCCACAAGCAGTATTTGGAATGGTGATCAGATAATTGGATCATTTCTTTTGCATTACATCAGAGACAAGGTAAGAAGACTATATCTAAAATCTTGCGTTGATCTGATATTTCTTTCTACCGCAATCGCGGCTGTCTGTGTGTGTGTGTCGCTGTTTACCGTTGAGTGCAGGAGGTGGCGGGGGGAGCCCCGCGCTACGAGGGCCATTTCATTCTTGCATGAGGAAGGATAATAATGATAATCTAGCGTTGATTTCAGGAAGATTCGATAATCAGCCGAAAAATGACAACGTGTTTAGTGTATTCCACTAAAGGGCTATTATCGCGTCTTTTCCTGGGATTACTAAGAATCACCAAAACTATATTCATATTAAAAACGGTATAAAACGGAAATGTACGGATGAAAATTGATTAAAGCGATGGCGTAGGGGAGAACGGGGAACGTTGTCACACTTTTTACTCTAGTATGAATTGCTCATCATCAAAACATCTTTCAATAGTCATTCCTACATTAAATTGAAGCTTAAGATGTTGGCTTGAAATCTGTATCCCTCTCATTTTCCAACGTATTGTAACAAAGAGTTAATCACCTATCAAAGACACTCTGACACATTGTGACAACCAACCCCATCATGGGGATGGTTGTCACAGACTATGGGGTTGGTTGTCACACCATGTGTTTTTATGGGAAAACTCTTAAAAAGAAGACAAGAAGGCAGAACTAGATTTGAAAGTGTAATTGCATTGACAAGTTGACAAATACATAACTTAATGCATCTTAACATGAACATAAACAGGAAAGACATCTTTAGGCCATCCTATATTACAAAATAAGAACACAATAAATCGGCCTAACACTAATAGCCTACACAACATGTGACAACCCCAAATAAAATGTGACGATCAACCCCAACTGGAATGTCTTGATAGCATCAAGGCTAACAGCCATCTAACAACTAGTTAGCTAGCTAACACCAATCTAAACTATAGCTATCCCTTCACACTCTTTAAGGGTAATAATTGTTTCATTATAAACCAATTGTGTAAAAGCCTAGAAGAAAAATACTGAGGAGCGGAATATTTACAAATGGACATGAAAAACACAAAAAGTCCTCTCACCTCAAATTCAGCAGTTCCACTCCAAAGATGACAATGAAGGTGAACTCTGACCCCAATTCTGGACATTTAAATACCAAAGCATGGGAGACAGGACCCTCTGGTAGTGAAATATAATGAATGTGACAACCTACCCGTGTGACAACGTCCCCCGTTCTCCCCTACTAGCGCCCTCTGGCGTATTAAGCGATGGCGCAGAATGAGTTAACAGTGTATTTTCATAATCGGCTGTGCTTCAGTGTTGCTGCTGCTGCAATTGCCTCTAATGAAGGTTTTGCTGTAATGCTTCATGCAGAGCTCCAGTGCCTCTTAAGATGCTACTGCTAATAAACATGTCTTCAGCTGCATACCAGGTGGTTGGCCGGGCATATTCTTAATAGCAGGGGCTCCACATGGTTTGCATCAACCAGAGGAAGGCCACACTTCGGCCAGGCTACACTTTCTGTAGGTTTCTCAGGAGGCTAGAATGACTAGGTTTGATGCAGAATTGCAATGGCAATGGCTTTACATTTCATCACTGTCTCTGGCTTTAAATGATGCTTAGCAGGAAGTGATTTAGTGAAACAGCCTTGACAAGTATGAATGAATTCGATGATCAGGTGAAAAATGACAACGTGATAATCAACGTGATAACGAGAATCCGTCGACAACCAACATAGGTTGTCGGAAGAGGAAAACACCCCATCCCAGTTGCTTTATAAAAACGCTGTTTTAACCCCAAGCAACCAAGGCGCGCCAGTCAGTTGCTTGATGTTCAACAGAACACCCCGAGCTAGCACTATGTGTGCGTCGGGCATATCCACATCAATAAACAGGCTATTTAGACCTTTCATTGAATCCCCAAGGCGCCCAGGGGAACGACAAGAGGGGTGTGATGCTTCCTAACCCCAACTCTTTTTAATAACAAAGAAAGAAGCATCAACAACATAAAACCCAAGCTGCACAGCCGGGAGTAAAAACTGTTTACATTTTTACATCCAGTCACCCCTTACTTAGAGGGTTTAGACCGAAATTCCCCAGAAAGCCTTCCCACATGAGTCGTAGTATGAAAAAGACATGTCAACTGTGAGTCACATGACCAACTGACTCAAGTTTACACATAAAATCGAGCGTAGCAGACCCATAAGCCCTACGCTCTAACCCGACACTTTAACACCACAGACCTTACATAAAGATCTAACTCACGGAAGCCGTCGTCATAGCAACGTATATGCTATGACGGGGGGAAACCCCGCACACGACTCCTGTTTGTAATAGGAGCCGTGTCAGGACAACCCTTCCCCCCCCCCCCTCCCGGTCAAGTCGTTGAACGGCTCGGCCCTGACTGGCTCAACAGGAAAAGAGAAAAAATCCCCTTGACCAATCAAGTGGGAAGGAGGGGTTTATTCGGCACCCCCTCACAAAAAACCCTTTTTCCCTACACACAATAACAACTGTAGCATTTTGAGACCTTTGGTAGAACGCTAATGTATAGCGTAAGCTAATACAATGCCCGCTACCCACAGACTGTGAACAGGATTTATAACAAAACCAAGTTGTGTGTGTGTGAATCCTACACCCGCTTTCTATGTTGTACATAGAAAAAACACTGACAGAGAGTATAACGGCTAGGCCGTGGAACGTGTGTATATGAGTATTACTGCAACTAACACAACAGTGTTGTGGATCAACATTACTTTGCTTAAGCAACAGATCATACAACCAGCTTCTACCTGCATGTGGAGCGTCAGGCTAAGATAGAACCTTTCTATGACTGAGTGTATGCTTGCAGACCTTGCTTAATCTCATAACACGAACGTGCCTCATCCCTCAATGTAACAATGCAGATTCACATTTCGCAACCTCATCATATGTATTGTTGAAGAAACACACAGTTTGTTTGGCCAAATAATATAGTCCCCCTTTAAGGGGACTTTTCATTTATTTAGGCACACAATTATCATGAGGGCCGGGGAGGGTATAGAGGGGACCACAGGGGGAAAAAGTCACTCAGCGGCGTCTGCTGCCTCGAGCCGCTCAGGTTTTGCCACCCCGAGAAGCCCCGGAGGGACGGTAGTTAATCGGCTGCTGGTCTCGTCATTCCCTACCGTCTCCTCCGGTCATGGATGGGCCGGCGGCAGCAAAATCACCGTCTCTCCTCCTGGCCTTCTTGGACGGGCCAGCAGTGGCGGCGGAGGCAGTGGTAGGCACGGCGGAGGGAGCTCGACGTCGTGGAAGCCTTCTGACTCCACCGGCAAGGACGGGAGGCGGAAAATGGGGTTGGAGAACAGATCTCTCCTCTGCCATCTCTCTGCACGTTGAGGTCATCAGCTGCAGGGCCTTCCCGAATAGTCCAGCATCGGAGAGGTTGGGCGTCAGAAGAGGGGCTCTCTTCTTCTCTGGCACTCGAGCCTGCTCCAGCCAAAGGTGGCGCTGGTTCAGGGTAGCCAGGGCGCGCACTTTCCCAGAGGCTATGGCCTGCACCTGGGTAAGATGCAGTACAGCTCCTGCCGCCTGGGTGATCTGATCGCGTTGCACCTCAGTCAGATCCTTGCCGCCCATCATTATCCCCGATACAAATCTAACCAACTGCGCGATGTTAGAAGCAGCAGCCAGCGACTGTGTACCAGCGATAAATGACTGGTCACCCCTATATGCCAATCGCCTAGCCGATTTTCCTTGGAGAACCGGCTTGCATAACGGCTCCCACACCACATCCGGACAGAGGAGAGCGGCCATCGGCCTATCAAGCCGTGGCATGCCCTCTCTCATACCTTTGACCAACCCCGCCACCCGCGTAACTGGTACGTAGGCGGGGGTAAGTCCCATGATGTGAGACACCACCTGGCCCCGACGAACATAGGCCCCCATTGAGGGGAAAAACGGGTAGACAACGTCCACCCCTCTCACCAGGCGACGCTGCCAGAGATGACCTATGAGATCATCGGGGGCAGGAGCAGGCAATGGCTGCGGCAGTGTCACGCCGTTTGCAGCGGCAGCCTCCGCCATGAGCTCGGGGAACAAAGCCCGCAGTTCCCCCTGCTGACCTTCTTCCGCCGAACCCACATCCCTCACATGCAGCAGGCTTCGACCGGTTGAGGAGCCACAGTCTGATGTGGCTGATAGCAGGGCATCCTGTCGATGAGGCCGAGGTGGTTCCCCGACATCCTCGAACAAGGCACCCCAAGGAGACATTTCTCCCCCCTCCAGTGTTACCTGGACAGGAGGGATACTCGTCTCCACAGGGCCTTCAAACAAGAATCCGTCCAACTCTTCCATGTAATCCTCAGTTTCCATCGGGCATGCAGAGACCGACGCATCCTCGCTGGTCTCCAGCAATTCCCCAAACCCAGGCCGTTCGCGCCTGCAGGACACCATCTTGCGACGTGAACGGGCAGACGCGAAAGGTTTGCGTCGCAAATCCTCCGGAACCAAAGGAACCGGCCGCTCACGAACGGACGATTCCCCGGAACCAGAGGAACCAGAGTCGGGATCAGGCCACCGCCGGGGCGGCGGCACGGATGCACCGGCTCCTCGGAGAGGCAAACTACCCATCGGTTGTCTCCTGGGCTGGGCTGGCAACCACGAAAGTGGCAGCAGCCCCGCACCAGCGCGCACGACAGAGGCGGGAATGGAGAACCGCTGGTGAAGAGTGGGTCTACTCTCCGAGGTAGACATTATGACTTAGATTTTCCTTTTTGAATAGTTATGAGAGAAGAAAAAAATAAGCACAATGTAAACACGTCTCAACTTTCTTCAACTAGCAACACGTCAAGTGGGGATCTCCGAAGGCACTTCCTTGTGGTGAAAGCGAAGAAGGAGGCGAGTAGGTGGCCACACACCTGCTTATGAAGGTAAGCTGATGAGGGGTGTGGTCAGACGAATATTGGGATAAAGGTACATTGTGGAATTTTATTCAGTGCGCGTGCACAAGCGAGGTACAGTGCGTGCGTGACGCCGAGCGAGAGCCGTTACGATACAGAACCTCAGAGACGTCTGAACCAAACCAAATGTGTTGATCCAATCAACCTAGAACCTGACATCGAATTAACCTTCCTGAAAGAGGGAGTGGTTAAGAAAATAACCAAAAAGGGATACTTCACTTTACGTTTGTATGTACTGTATTGTAATTGTCTAGCTAGCGCTGTTGTGAATAAACTACCGGTCACTGTTATAACCTTGTCTTTGATCTACTACTCCTTTAACTGTGTATATTACTCCTCTCCTCATTCGAACCTAGAACTGGTCCGTGGCGACCAGCTGTTACTGTTAGTGACACAAGTGCTACACTTGGCATGTTGGTTGACATCGACCTGCATTAAATGTAGTAAACTGCCATGAGAAATGTAGGAAATATGTACGCAGTGGTAAGCTTGACTGAAACCTCAAAACGATTGCGGACAGGGCGGTTAGGTGGCGTAGCGGAGATTGCGTTCGTCACCAACCCCGGAGCTGTGAGCTGGATTCGCCTGTTCGAATCCAGCTCACAGCTCCGGGGTTGTCACCAGCTTGGCTGGCCGTTCACACTAATACAATTGGCAGTATTAGAGGGTGGGAGAAGCTGGCGGGGTGGGTCCGGGTCGTTGTAAACAGCGACTCCTACAGTTCGGTGGGGGCGCCTGCTAAGCGCGGATGGGACCTGAGTGGGATAGTGTGATCCTTCCACACGCTACGCCCTCTCGGAGAATATCCGCGCTGCCTGGTGAAAAGAAGCAGTTGATTGGGTGGACGTGTGTCGGAGGAAGCACGTGATAGCCTCCACTCTCCCAGATGATCTGACTGTGGGGGGTAAGTGCGCAGCGACCAGGAAGGGGATTGGGAATTGGCATAACGACTAACATTGGGATGGGAGAAAATCGGAGGAAAATGAAAAAAAAAAAAAAAAAAAAAAAAAAACGATTGCGGACATGCCGCACAGAGTGTACTGTGTACTGTACGTACTGTACTACTATAGGGCAGCGCAGTATCTGTGATCTCCTAATAAAGTCATTAGAATAATATAAGCCTACTGTTCATTCATTACACGTGTGTGTGTGTGTGTGTGTGTGTGTGTGTGTGTGTGTGTGTGTGTGTGTGTGTGTGTGTGTGTGTGTGTGTGTGTGTGTGTGTGTGTGTGTGTGTGTGTGTGTGTGTGTGTGTGTGTGTGTGTGTGTGTGTGTGTGTGTGCGCGCACGTGCATGCGTGCGTGCGTGTGTGTGTGTGAGTGCGCTGAACAGGTGGCCAGGCAGGAGCGAACAACATGGTATAAATATGGAATATTAATACAGTCTATTCCACTACAGATATATCCATGTTGTAACTGAGGGGTTACAAAACCCTGACTGTATTAAAGATTGTGATAGATTAAACCACTGCTAGTTATGTACTTTAATTACTGGCCAGACAGTACATCAAATATAGATGGTGAACACCCACAAGAACACGGCATTGACAAAGAAATAGTATTTGAGGGTAATTTATTATTATTAGGCAACATTAGGTTACAGAATGAGAATTAGGGTCGCGCTTGTATGGCGAAGAATATACGTAAAGTCAGTCAATAGCATGAGTCACTAAGAATAGCAGGAATCCTACAATGGGTCTAAGTTGACACCACCTGTCGTATAGTAGCAACTAGATAGGGCAACACTGGTACCGCCTGGAGACAATGGGTTCCCTCCGGGGGTGTAAGGCCTGGAGGGTAGAGGAATGTTCGGGTACTCCGTCTGATTCAATGAGGAAAAAAGAGACTCCAGGTACAGGAGTCGGTCCTTGTAAACTCCCTTGATCAGCAGCAAAGTGATAATTGTAATCCAAATGCTAGATAGCATTGATGACAGCTAGCCAGCCTCCGTCCACGAGGCCGGCCCGAGTTGTAATCCTCACGAGGTTGAATCCCAAACGACAGTGGAAATCAACAATGCTCTTCTCCGGGTACCACGTTCCAAATCAATATAATCCAACCAGTAATGGTTCTGCAATCGCCGACGCCGATTCTCCTGTGTACATGTCCAACGGTTCTCCGCCTAGGACTCCTCGGGTGTGGGCGACGTATTTAGGCCACACACCCTGGCTAAGTACACTAGCTAAAGACACGACGAACCGCTGGGTAATGCTACACACGAACGAACTGTGGCCGCACGATATACAATACATGAACGACTATTTACTTCACATTAGATTAGGTCGAACTCGACGTTACTTCATTAAACTCTGACACTTTTACTATTCTATTCGCACGTGGTTCTCAATGCTCTGTTAGACGTAAGGTTGCTCACTTCACTGCACGTTGACTCGTGGTGAAGGTGGGTAAGGTACTGAACGAGGCACGGTGTGCGCACCTTGCGCTGTATTTATACTTAAGTGAATATCTAGTCCCAAACCGCAGTCTTTGTCTGGTATCAATACGCTGATACGCTGACATGCCTGAACTTGTCTTTGAACCTGCCGTTGGGGGCTTGCGCGCTGGCGCCTGGGGGCGCTGTCCAATAGGAGAGAGAATATTACTCTGGTTTGAACGCAGGTAAAGGGATATTCCGTGTATATATATAAATAATATACAAAGTATATCAAACAATAAAGGTAGATTCTCAGTTTAATCTGGCCCTTCACAACAGTCGCCTCGTAATTAGTCTGCAACCAAATTAGTTAAAGGAGACAGAGTAATAGTCCAGTCAACTGCTCAATGTCTGTTGTGGGGAGTAGGGCAATCTACAAAGTCAGTGGGTCATGATCGTCATCAGGGGAGTCAGGGAGCCTCGGCAACTCTATCAGCCTCGCCACGGGTCGGGTGTAGGTCCGCCCCTGGACAATAACTTCTGCCGTTCTGACCTTTCCGTCGGCACCAGTGATCACTTTGCGTACGCGGCCGGCCGGCCACATAGCTCGGGGTAGTGACTGGTCTATGATCATAACGACTGTGTCCACTTGTAAGTTGTCTCTATCCTTTACCCATTTCTGGCGGGTTTGGAGAGACGGTAGGTAGTGGAGGAGGAAACTGTTCCAAAACTTGTCAGCCAATATTTGACTGTACCTCCACATTCTTCGGCCGTTCGCTTCTTCAGGTCTGTACACCGTCTGTGGAAGCGCGGGGTCCAGCCGCACCATCAAGAGAGTGTTGGGGGTGACTGGGTCGACATCTGCTACATCACTTGAGACGTACTCGAGGGCGTTGTGCTCGCCACTTGCGACAGTCTAGACGAGTCCGCTGGAAGCGACGTACTGCTTCTCTTCCGTTCAGTATCCAATAGCGACGTCGGATCTCAGCGAAGACTCTCTCTGCCCCAGCGTGGTGCACATCCTCATCGTATTTCTTTATGATGAGCTCAGTGACCTTGTGTCGGCTGTTGAGGACTATAGGAAACTTGACGTCATCCGTTAAGTCCGGGGCCCGTCTCAGACGACCACCCACCCTGATGAGGCCATGGGTGTCGCGCTCGGGGGCCAAGTGGAGCAGTCTGCTGTCTGACGGGATTGGCTTTGTTCCCTGCAGGCAGTCTAGCTCGTCGGGGAACGAGTCTCTTTGGGCTCGCTGTAGCAGAAGGAGTTCTGCCTCTGCGTAGTTCGATGCGTCAATGTCGGTAGTGGGGGGAACCTCAGGGGGGTGCCACAGGAATGTCTTTAGCTGCGCACTCTCAAAGGTGAGGCAGTCGTCTATGTTAGGGTCAGTGGGGACTGGGGTGTGCGTCAACCCACAGAACATAGATTTCTTGATCTCTGCCTCCTCTTGACTAGCCTCCCGAGGGGTGGGGGTAGGCCACTCTTCCTCCGAGAGCTTGAGGAACTCAGGACCGTCACTGTAGATATTGTGACATGTGAGGTCATCTAGGGACATCCCCCGTGTGATGACATCGGCTGGGTTCTGTTTCGTGTCCACGTACCTCCAGCACGCTGATCCTACCAGGTCTTGAATCTCTGTGATTCTGACTCCTACGAAGACCTTGTATCTACAAGAATCGGACTGGATCCATGTGAGTACGGTCATGGAGTCTGACCACAAGATTGTTCTTTGCACCGGGATGGTGAGTTCACGTTGGATTAATGTGGCGAGTTGCGCGCCTACCAGAGCTGCGCAGAGCTCTAGACGCGGGATCGATTGTTGCTTGCGGGGGGCTATCCTTGAGCGGGCCAGGATGAAGGCTGTGTGTATTTCTCCTCCCTCCTCTCGGGCCCGCAAGTAAGCCACCGAACCGTAGGCCACTTCCGAGGCGTCGCTGAAGACGTGCAGGTCCATCTGGCACGTCTCCAGCCGCACTGTGGGTGGGAAGTAGCTTCGGCGTATGTTCACATTTTGGAGCGAGCTGAGTTCTCTCTCCCACTCTCTCCAGGTGGAAGCTAGGTGGTCGGGTATGGGGTCGTCCCAGCCCTGTTCCTTGTCCCACAGCTCTCGTACAATCATTTTCGCCCGAGTGGTGTAAGGTAGGATACACCCCAGCGGGTCGTATTGACTTGCGAGTGTTCTGTATACGCTCCGTCTGGTGGTCGGTAGAGGGGTCGACCTTCCCTGCTCCGTGGTCAGGGGTGTGTATTTGTAATGGAGCGAGTCTGTTTTGAAGCGCCAGACTAGGCCCAATGTAATTTCCTGTGCTTCACCTGGGGTGGTCGCCATCCAGGTCTCGCTGCTTGCTGCCTTTGTCTCTGGGGAGAGGCTGCGAAGTAATTGAGGGTCACTGCTGGCCCACTGCCGGAGATCAAAGCCACCTTTGATCAGTGAGGCGTGGAGCTTGAGCAGGAGGGCTTCGGCTTCTTCTGGCGTCGAGACGCTTTGCAGACAGTTGTCCACGTAGAAACTCCTCTCTACACTTTGTCTGACCTCCTCGTCAGCTTCAGGGTCTTCTGTCACATGTTTTTGCAGTGCGAACGTAGCACAGCATGGGCTGCATGTGGTTCCGAATGGGAGGACCTCCCATTGGTAGATGGATGGTTGCTCATATTTGATCCTCTCTCTCCATAGGAACCGCAGCAAGAGCTTGTCCTCCTCCACTAGTCGCACCTGCAGGAACATCCCTTTGATGTCGCCGCTGATGCCACCTTGTCTTGGCGGAAACGTAGTAGTACGCCGAGGAGAGAGGGGCCGAGTGTCGGGCCGGGCAAGAGTTCTTTATTCAGATTCTGTAGTCCGATCTGGTAGCTGCAGTTGAATACAATGCGATCCTTGCCGTTGTGGTGGACCTTGTGGTGGGGCACGTACCAGGATTCAATCGTCCCGCTTTATGTGTCCCGCTGTGATCAGCTTGTCGATCTCAGCGCGGTACACAGTGGCTTGAGTGGGGTCTTTGGCTAGATGCCGCTCGGTGTTCAGTAGATATCGCTCTGTCGCTTCTTTTGAGGCGTGGAGGGTGGGCATACCCTCTCGCCTCAAGAGTGGAGTTGCGTATCTCATCACTCCGTTGACCTCGACTCTCTTTGTCTTCTGCTCGAGGAGGGCTATGGCATAAGTGTCTTCCTTTGAGCGAACAAGTTTCTTTTCATTCTTAAAGGGCATCGCGTCTAATGTCCATAGCCTCTCGACGTGCTGCAAGAGGGTGGTGTCTTCTTCGTTTATCCTCGTGTAGAGACAGTCGGTCGGTTGGAAGACCCGGAGAGGGGGCCTTGTAGTGTCCAACCCAGGCGGGTCTCGACCACTGCTGGACAGCCTCTGGGCCCGATGTGGACCCGGTCCATTGGGACGATGAGGTGTGCGTGGTCGGATCCTATGAGCAGGGTCGGGGTGGCGTCGTCGATGAGCGGTATAGGTAGTTGACGTAGGTGCACGTATTTCTCCATCAGCTTTGGGATGGGGTAGGTGTACTGTGACAGGCCTATGTCGTGGCTGGTGAAGGCGTTAGTGATGCTATACTGCTTCTCGGGCTGCCCGACCGCTGCTATCGTGAAGGAGACATTTTCACCCTTTATGGTCTTCAGGTCTCTTCTAATGGTACGGATTGTCATTGTTTCTTCGCTCCCCCGCAGACCCAGCCGGGCTGCGGCGGATGCGAGGAGGAGAGTCTTTTCTGACCCATCGTCTAGGACGGCGTAAGTGTCCATGACCTTGTCCTCGTAGCTTAAGATCACTCGGACCACCTTCAAGAGCACTCGGGAGCTCCCGCTCTTCGCAGGGTCTATGTACATGATGTTCACTCCCGAGCTGCTTGGGGGTACGGGTTTCTTCTTGTTGCTGTCGTGTAGGACCTCCAAGTGGGCGCCGTCGCACTTGCTGCATCTTTTCTTTAGGCGGCACTCAGCTGCCATATGGCTGCGCGCGCAGCGGAAGCAGCGGCGGTTGGCTTTGATCCACTGACTCACCTCGTCAGCGGTCAGCTTCTTGAAGGTGTCACATTGAGACAGCCAATGTTCATTTTCACAGTACTGGCATACAATCTTCCACTTCCCCTTGGTCTGGGGGGTGCTGTGGTTCTTGTGCTGCGACACTGACTCGGCCTGGTGCATAACTGTCACTGACCGGCGGTTATCGTTGGACCTCCGAGGTCCATCTCTTGGGCTAGATCCACTCCACACGAATGTGTCCAGTCGTAGGATGCTAACTTCCCTTGCGAGGAAAGCGGCCAGGTCTAGGAGGGATGGCTCTGGGCCGTTGGGATCACGGTGGTCTCTCTGCCGCCGAAAACGCTCTTGGCGGGCTGGAGGGAGCTTCTCCAGTATTCGCTCCACATTAGAATTTGCATACAGTTCATATCTCCCCTTCTCCTTTTGGGACCCCAGCATCCCCACAAGGGATTGTACCTTGATAGAGAGGTCATCCAGTGCTCTATTGTCTTTGGCTGGGGGGAGGCGGTCGATATCCCGTATTTCTTGGATCACGTAATCCCATATGCGTCCATAACGCTGGTCGAGGGCCACCAGAGCCGCGGAGTATGGGGTGCTTGAGTTGGAATATGCCAGCGCTATGTTATGCGCTCTGGGCACCTTGAGATGCTTGAGGAGGATGGCATATTTGTACGACTCGTCGGGGACATCGGACATCATAGTCTCCAAACACATGCGTAATTCTGTGTACTGTGCTCTGTCCTCGCGCGTAAAGTCTGGGAAAGTCGGTGTGCCAAGGTACGATGCCATGGATGGCTGGTACATTGGTGAGCGTAGGGGAAGAGGCCTCCTGGGCGAGTCTCCCCGTACGTGTGGTCGTGGGTTAGTACTTGGTGGGTACCAGAGGCCGGGTCCCCAGGTGCTGTTCCTCGGTGCTGACTGTACGTCAAACTCACCCGTGAGTTGGGTCGGGGGTTTGTAGTGCAGTGACTCTGGGCTGAAGTCGGGGCTGTACTGGGCCTCCTGGTCCAGAGTACGTTCGTGCTGGTGGGCTTGATATTCCTCCTCTTCCTCTTCTAGGTCCTGGAGTCTTCTAGTTAGTCTCTCGGCGACGTAGGCCGGTTCTTCCCGTTGGCTGGGTCTCGTATGGACCGGTCGGGGAGGGGGCTCGGAGACGTAGACAGGTTCCTCCTGTTGGCCGGGTCCCGGGTCGCTTTGTCGGGTAGGGGAAGGTGCCCTAGACCCTTGTCGTGATGATCTCCGGGAGCTCCGTGCGGAGAGAGGGGGTGTCGCCCTGGCGATCAATTGTTCTATCATCTGCGCCTGCAGCCGGTCGCGCTCTGCTTCGCGCTGTGCATTGGCGGCGTCGCGCTGTGCATTGGCGCGGTCTCGTTCGATGTTCTCTTCCGTCTGAAGGCGCCTCTCCTCCAGTCTTATGCGGTCGTCCTCACTCCTTTGTTGCGCCTGGAGGCGCTCTCGTTCAGTTGCAGAGTGTTCGCGCTCACTAAGGGCTTGCGCTTGGAGTTGCGCGTGAAGGCGCTCTCGTTCCGCTGCAGAGTGTTCGCGCTCGCTTAATTGTTGCGCCTGGAGGCGCTCTCGTTGTTCGCGCTCGCTCATCTGTTGAGCCTGGAGGCACTCTCGTTCCGCTGCAGAGTGTTCACGCTCACTTAATTGTTGCGCCCGGAGGCGCTCTCGTTCCGCTGCAGAGTGTTCGCGCTCACTAAGGGCTTGCGCTTGGAGTTGCGCGTGGAGGCGCTCTCTTTCCGTGGCAGAGTGTTCGCGCTCACTAAGCGTATTTGCTTGAAGCCGGTCGCGCTCACCCTGGAGTCGGTCTCTTTCGGTTGAGGCTGTCAGCGTGGCGATCAAGGCTTGCGCCAGTCTCTGGTCCGCCTCGCTCTGGGGGATGACACTGACGGAGGTGATCGGGTGCTGACAGGGCTTGTTGGAGATCTGTTCTCCTGGCGCGCTCCGAGGTCTATCTCCTGGGCGCGGTTCTCTTCTCTTGGTTGTGTGTCGGGTTCTATCCCTGGAGCGCTTTCTTTATCCTGGAGCGCTCCGGGGTCTATCCCGGTGACGCTGTCTGGAGGTATAGTCACGTCATGTCCCACTTGGTCCCCCCCGTGAGCTAAGTCAGTTTCGTTTGAACCCACTGGGGTCTCTACTGGCGGGGTCGCCAAGTCGATAGGATTGGACATGCTTAAACTATCCAATTTATCCGTATTTAACGTCTGTTTAGATAAGCTAGGGGGTAGAACGAAAGCGAAGTCCTCCAGATATGGAGGTAGCTGACGTTTGCGCTGCGGGCGTTCTAGCTTAGGGGAGCCGCTTGGAGAGTGTTCACCGCTGGCCATGTCAATATTAATATTATATTAAATATTACACTGATACCCTCCGGCTCGAAGGACCAATTGTAACTGAGGGGTTACAAAACCCTGACTGTATTAAAGATTGTGATAGATTAAACCACTGCTAGTTATGTACTTTAATTACTGGCCAGACAGTACATCAAATATAGATGGTGAACACCCACAAGAACACGGCATTGACAAAGAAATAGTATTTGAGGGTAATTTATTATTATTAGGCAACATTAGGTTACAGAATGAGAATTAGGGTCGCGCTTGTATGGCGAAGAATATACGTAAAGTCAGTCAATAGCATGAGTCACTAAGAATAGCAGGAATCCTACAATGGGTCTAAGTTGACACCACCTGTCGTATAGTAGCAACTAGATAGGGCAACACTGGTACCGCCTGGAGACAATGGGTTCCCTCCGGGGGTGTAAGGCCTGGAGGGTAGAGGAATGTTCGGGTACTCCGTCTGATTCAATGAGGAATAAAGAGACTCCAGGTACAGGAGTCGGTCCTTGTAAACTCCCTTGATCAGCAGCAAAGTAATAATTGTAATCCAAATGCTAGATAGCATTGATGACAGCTAGCCAGCCTCCGTCCACGAGGCCGGCCCGAGTTGTAATCCTCACGAGGTTGAATCCCAAACGACAGTGGAAATCAACGATGCTCTTCTCCGGGTACCACGTTCCAAATCAATATAATCCAACCAGTAATGGTTCTGCAATCGCCGACGCCGATTCTCCTGTGTACATGTCCAACGGTTCTCCGCCTAGGACTCCTCGGGTGTGGGCAACGTATTTAGGCCACACACCCTGGCTAAGTACACTAGCTAAAGACACGACGAACCGCTGGGTAATGCTACACACGAACGAACTGTGGCCGCACGATATACAATAAATGAACGACTATTTACTTCACATTAGATTAGGTCGAACTCGACGTTACTAAACTAAACTCTGACACTTTTACTATTCTATTCGCACGTGGTTCTCAATGCTCTGTTAGACGCAAGGTTGCTCACTTCACTGCACGTTGACTCGTGGTGAAGGTGGGTAAGGTACTGAACGAGGCACGGTGTGCGCACCTTGCGCTGTATTTATACTTAAGTGAATATCTAGTCCCAAACCGCAGTCTTTGTCTGGTATCAATACGCTGACTCCGGGCATGTTCTGACATGCCTGAACTTGTCTTTGAACCTGCCGTTGGGGGCTTGCGTGCTGGCGCCTGGGGGCGCTGTCCAATAGGAGAGCGAATATTTACTCTGGTTTGAACGCAGGTAAAGGGATATTCCGTGTATATATATAAATAATATACAAAGTATATCAAACAATAAAGGTAGATTCTCAGTTTAATCTGGCCCTTCACAACACATGTAATTAGTTTTAGTTCTTATTTATTTATCCACTGTCATTTCAATGCCATATAATGCCGTCTTCACCCGGATTGTGTAAGCCTAGGGTGCAGAGTTGACCATTTAAATAGCGCGATTGCTCACTGTTAATTGGATGGCAGGGTTCAATGTACAAGATTGCTGTTCAAGTCCACCTGCAAGGTCAAGGTTTTATTTGTCACGCAACATCCTACCGGTAAGATGAGGAGTGGAATGTTTATCCACTGGCTCTTACAATGTATACAATAAGCAAATGTCCAAAACTATAAATAAAAACAACAATAAATAATAACAACATTTATCTGATTTATTCAAAGTAATTTGCAGTTTGTGTAGTGCTATTATTTATTTTTCCAACATCAAATGCGTAATTTTTTATCGTACAAATATTGTCATATTTATTTACATTTTGATTAATTAATTCCAAGGAGGCCTGTAGAGTTGACATGAAGGAATCACTATGATTCCTCCCAAATAAAGCCCTTGACCTCTTCCACCCGTGGAATATTTTCTGAAAATCTGCCTAAAATATATACATAGGTAAATGGAATATTGCTCCACTTCTACAAGGGCCATTTGCATATTCTTGGTATCTAGGGACATCTATGGACCTCAGGGAATGTATTCACAGTGTCATTGTGTATATTACTAGGCTTGCTTAAATTGTGATGAAACAAAGGAGAATATGAATTATGAATTTTCTTTGCATCTTTGATAATGAATAACACCATGCTAATAATGACCAAACATTAAAAACTGCCACTGATCTCGTTCAGTACCTTCTTGAGATCATGTGTACAAAAAAATCTAAGGAAATGAATAAAGGGAAGATGATTAAACAGAAGGTTCTGTAGATACAATACTGAATTCTCCCATCCGGACCAATGCAATTTGAAATATTATTATAGAATATAGAATAGGAGGCTTATAAATGACCTTATTATAGCCAATTTGCACATTTATATATATATAGGCCTACATATATTATCTTTCAAATGCCCGAGTTCAATTTGGATTTAGTATCGCCAGGCATGCATAAGAACAGATAATGAAATCTACTGTAATCTACTGTACTTTTTTTCCCCCCACAGTGCAACCATTTTGAAACAAATTTCAGATCTAATTATTCCTACATGTTAACAATAGGGAAGAGAAACTAACTGCCTTTCAATATTTGTCAAAAACTTTACCTTTTGTGGCTTATGATGTGGTGGTCACATAAATAGAATGTGTGATGGCTACAGCAGGCCATGGCTGAAGGAGATAAGAGTGGCATGCGGCCCCCCCCCCCACCCCCAATCCCATACCCAATCCCCCCTCCCACGTGTACGCCCGGCACCTATCCCACGTTTTGGTGACGGCAGCCGATTAGTATGCATGCTGGAGGGGGGGAGCCAAAGAAGACTGCCTCATCACCAAGTCCTATCCCCCAGCTGACAGCATTGTAGTCAGAGCCATAATCCCCGCCCCTTCCGGTGCTGCAACGGTGGTTCTGGACAATCTCTCTCCTTCCTCCCTCCCGCTTGGCGCAACAACACCCCGGTATTGCTGCAGCAGACAATCGCATACGGTGTCTCAGACATACTGTAGTCGACATGTGTCAACAAATGTACATGCCTGTTTGAATTTATGTTGTGCCGTTGTTACTGTAAACATTTTATGATTGTGATATGATGATTGTTTAATGAGACGATGAGCTGTATGTGTATGTCACTTGAATTTCGCCGTGAGGGATCAATAAAAGGTATCCTTATCCTTATCCTTATTATCCCGAATAATAACAGTTATTGAAATAATTCATACAGAACTCTGAACTTTGAACCCCATAGAACCTTACAGGAAGTGTAGTCTTCCAAAATTCCAACGCAGAACCAGACCTGTGGAAGTCTGCTACAAAATGGCAGCAAAAAAACTACAATTCCCATGGTTCAAAATATCCAAAATGGTCACCCTCGCGAAATAGACTTGACGAAATCGAAAAGTAAAATCTATCTATAACACTTTTAACCTATTGCTAAACTAACGTATTGATGATAATATACATTCTACATGCTGTTGTGACATGTTTATGATGTTAATACTTGAATACGTTTGAAATAAAAATTGCTGTCTGAAAAATATTGATTTATGACCAGATGTCATTTCGGGACCGGTACCGGTCCCGTCGGGTGGAAGAGGTTAAGAACACAGAGCACAACAGTCTGTCAAGGACTGCTCTTCAGCGCTCCTAAATACTGCTCTTAGTCAGGGCCGAATCCAAGACAAGGGACTGTTGGTGAATCGCAAAATCAGCCCAGAAAGGTCTTAAATGGCCCTAAGAGCAAATTTTTTGTCTTAAGTCCGTTGGTGAATGAGACCCATTGTCCTTACGTTTCATCCAATTCGGCCTTGTAGAGACATTAGCCGCAGATAGATACACAGACACATGCAAGTGATGCAACCAAATGCATAATCCCCCCAGGTGTTGCCTGGTGGAGATAATTACATCACGGCTGAGATGCTCTACGACAGGCATCATGTTATTTACAATAACACACTCCCTTTCAGCTTCTATCGCTTTATTATCATGTCTGCAGTGTGTGGGTGTGATGATATTGTATTGGAATGGTAATCATTGTCTATATGGCACACTTTGTATACTATTTTTTGTATACTATACTACAGCAGTTTGGATAATGCGGTCCTGAATGGACAGATCTTCTCCTTTGATCATCACAAATAAATATTGCAGTGGAGAAGAGCTTTATGGCTTTGATTTTAATAAGAATTTCAAGTGAGCTCCAAGGTAGTGAAGGGAACGGCAGTTATATTTGTGTATTTGGAAAATGTGTGTGGTACAGTATGCGATGACAGAAATACTGAATATAGAAATGACACTGAACATACAGTAGGAGCGGGTTCCAGAAAATAGGCCTACTGGTCGCTAGGGGTGGGGGGGAAATAGATACAGCAATTATACCGTTGCCAATATTATAATGATACAGTGATGCCAAGTATTGATGTCATTTTTTTTCTCTTTTGCTTGACAATCCCATTTTACTGCAATACAAAAGATGATTGGAATGAGGTGAACAGACTGAACACGATTCATATTGTTATTCCAGATGTTAACAAAGTTTTCAGTTGCGGACATCATTTGCAGTTGAAAAAAGGTAATAAATCGCAATATCGCAATACATTGCAGTATCGTGATCATTGCAATATTGTGGCTCTGAGTCTAGAATCATGATAATATTGTATCATGGGGCCTCTGATGATTGCCACCCTACTGGCCGCAGCTATACCCAAGTAAAAAATGTGTCATCAACAAACCTTTATTTAACCAGAAATAAAAACCCATTGAGACCGAGGTCTCTTCTTCAAGGGTGATCTGGCCAAGAAGGCAAGCACGAATTATGACAATACATATACATAACAAAGCACAATACACATACAGTAGACTACTGTACCATACAACCCACATTTTAAATAAAAAATGTAATTTAATCAAATATAAGCACAATTAAACAATAACAATCAACCTGTAGACAAGTGCTACACATCAAAGCAGGAGCAGCAGGTGGCAAAGATTTCAGATATTTTTTGTTTGAAGCAATACAAAGAGATCGGAGAGGCCAATTTGAGACGTGTCTGGAAAGTTTCCAGGACCAAGGACCGAAATAAAATATGCTTCTTTTACTTGCCTCAGTCTGCCTAAAGCGCATCCAGGTGCTGGATCTGAGATTGAGGCGGTTTTGAATTAATTCAAGCTTGGAACTGATGTACCATGAAAGTTTACCAAGAACAGCCTTGAAAACATACCAGTGCTGCAACCTGCGTGTAGCCAGTGAAGTCCAACCAATTAGTGAGTAAAGTGTACAGTGATGCGTCCTATTAATTATGGTGAGTTGGAGATAAATCTCAGAGCGGCATGGTAAAGCGGATTGAGTTTGGATAAGGCAGTAGGACAAGCAAATCTATAAACTATGACACCATAATCTAGTTGTGACAAAAAAAGGGCCATAACCGCCTGTTTACGGGAGGCGGGGGGAAAGCATGATTTAACCCTATAGAAAAAAGCAACTGTGAATTTAAGTTATTTGATTAAAGCATCAATATGATGTTGAAAATAGAGGGGGGAGAGACAGTTAATAATAATAATAATAATAATAATAATAATAATAATAATAATAATAATAATAATAATAATAATAATAGTAATAATAATAATAATAATAATAATAATAATAATAATAATAATAATAATAATAATAATAATAATAATAATAATAATAATAATAATAATAATAATAATAATAATAATAATAATAATAATAATAATAATAATAATAATAATAATAATAATAATAATAATAATAATAATCTTCATTTATATAGCACCTTTCATACACGGAGTGCAGCTCAAAGTGCTTAACAGAGACACGTCTTCTTTAAACAAGTCAAGAAGAAAAAAAAATTAAAAATACATAGTAACACAGTGAGTCAAGAAAAAACAAGAATACCATAAGCTCAAAATAAATGCATGCATGCATGCAACACTCCCAGACGTACCCCACGCGAAGGTAAGGAAAAACTCACTAAAACCAAACAATAGGAAAAAATGCTCCACAGGCAATGTGGAGGAGAGAAACCTTAGAAGGGCCAATTCAAGGGGGGATCTCCTTTCTTAGATGTCGGTGATATTAGTGTTGCATGTTGCATTAAAACGAGGCAAACAGCTGGTAAGCATGCACCCATGTGTGTAGTGAAACACAGATGAGTGCATGCGATACCAACTGAACATTTTATAAGATTAAAGATAGAACTGATAGCGGCTCCAGCCGAGGCAGCAGGGGTGCATCCTCCCGGGACGTTCCACACTCCGGCCACCACTCCGAGACAGCTGAAGATGGCCGCATCCCCCCGGCCATCACGGGACGTTGAACACTCCGGCCACCACCACGAGACAGCCGGAGACAGGGGGGCACGCAGAGGGGCCAGCAGGGGTCGCATCCTTTGTGGGCGTCATCACGGGACGTCCAGCACTCTAGTCATCACTCCGGCCGGCGATAGGGAGACAGGGGGGCACGCAGAGGGGGATCGCATCCTGGGTGGGTGTGGGTGGGTGTCACTCCAGGACAGCCACCCACAGGGAGACAGGGAGACGGGCATGGAGTTAGACTGCATGCGTGATTGTGATGGTGATGGGCAAACATAGCAATAGATTTATACATGTGGTAGCATATATGAATTAGGTCGCTTTCACATATAGTTTTGGTGGACTCTGTGCGGTTCTGGGGGTGAAGTTGCAACATTGTTGCATTCTTCATTTGGTTCGCCTGCGTTCACACAGAAATCTGTGAGGCGGACCGAACCTTCTGAACAATGTCACGCGGTCGAAAAGGGCGCTTGTCTATTGGACAGTGGAAATGTGTATGTGGCTGCGAGCCCGTGTGTGCGCGCGCGCGCGCGCGTGTGTGTCTGTGTGTGGACTGCCAGTCCTCCAGATTTGACATGGCATTGATCCATTGTTCTATTGAAGCACATTACCACCATCCTCTCGCTAAACAACTTGTAGACCACAGTGTTTTTATGAGTGCCCACAAGTAGCTGTTTTATTAATAATATAATAAGCCGCGTTTTTTCTTCCTTCTTCCCAAGATGCACAGATAGATAGATAGATAGATAGATAGATAGATAGATAGATAGATAGATAGATAGATAGATAGATAGATAGATAGATAGATAGATAGATAGATAGATAGATAGATAGATAGATAGATAGATAGATAGATAGATAGATAGATAGATAGATAGATAGATAGATAGATAGATAGATAGATAGATAGATAGATAGATAGATAGATAGATAGATAGATAGATAGATAGATAGATAGATAGATAGATAGATAGATAGATAGATAGATAGATAGATAGATAGATAGATAGATAGATAGATAGATAGATAGATAGATAGATAGATAGATAGATAGATAGATAGATAGATAGATAGATAGATAGATAGATAGATAGATAGATAGATAGATAGATAGATAGATAGATAGATAGATAGATAGATAGATAGATAGATAGATAGATAGATAGATAGATAGATAGATAGATAGATAGATAGATAGATAGATAGATAGATAGATAGATAGATAGATAGATAGATAGATAGATAGATAGATAGATAGATAGATAGATAGATAGATAGATAGATAGATAGATAGATAGATAGATAGATAGATAGATAGATAGATAGATAGATAGATAGATAGATAGATAGATAGATAGATAGATAGATAGATAGATAGATAGATAGATAGATAGATAGATAGATAGATAGATAGATAGATAGATAGATAGATAGATAGATAGATAGATAGATAGATAGATAGATAGATAGATAGATAGATAGATAGATAGATAGATAGATAGATAGATAGATAGATAGATAGATAGATAGATAGATAGATAGATAGATAGATAGATAGATAGATAGATAGATAGATAGATAGATAGATAGATAGATAGATAGATAGATAGATAGATAGATAGATAGATAGATAGAGAGAGAGAGAGAGAGAGAGAGAGAGAGATTAGATGCAGTGTGCTTGTTTTGCAGTGAGTGCTGCGAGCAGTGGTAATAATAATCACTTCCTATATATGGTTCGCGTTTGGTTGGTTCGATGAAGCCGAACCGAGACCTACGTTTTCAGGCGGACCAGAGTTCGCCTGTTTGGTCCGCGAACCGAGTTCGACACGCATTCACACAATTCTGGTCCGAAAGTCCGGACCAAACAGCCCCTGTGTGAAAGCGACCTTAAGCATATTTTGTGAATACAATAGAACAGTCAGTTTTGAGGAATTGCCTCCTTGTAGGTGAGTGACACTGCTGGCCCGATGAGACTGACCGCGCAGCATGTCAGGGACAGAGAGTACAGATATGAGAGCCCTTCTGCTCCAATAGTTGACCTACAGTAGTTGGAGCAAATACCATTGCCTTTGTTTTGCTACCATTCAATAGCAGTTTTGATTCAATGAGAGTATGCTGCAAGCACTAAGCACAACTCATGTGGTTTCAATTTAACACAAGTTTAGAACGTTCTGAATACATAAAACGTATATAGTTATACTTAGGTATAGTAATATGTGCACAGTGGCAATCCACAGACATGAACTGAACATGATTTAGCCTCAGCTATACTCTACCTGTCCACTGATCCTAGAACACTGTCTGTTCATCATGTCATTCCAAAGCGAGCTGCCCCACTCTGTGCCTGTGTTCATCTGTCAGGACCCCACTCTGTGCCTGTATTCATCTGTCAGGACCCCACTCTGTGCCTGTGTTCATCTGTCAGGACCCCTGCATGTAGGCAATTGGAGACTGTGTGATTTCAAGCAGAAGACTCTCCGGTCTCTCTGTGTATCTCCCTCTCTCTCCCTCTATCTCTTTCTCTATGTGTGATCAACCTTCTACCTCCGTTTGTCTGCATCTGAGTAGTTAATTGTGACATGTGATTTTATTTTATTTTAGATTTTTTTCCAACCTTTATTTAAAATCGTAAACTTCTGAGGTTTCCCTCATTTACAGAAATGACGATTGAACAAATGTAAACAATACATAATACAAGCAATATTCACAGACAATTAAACACCAGAGTAAAAATAAAACAACGTTTAAAATCATTTTAAAAGATCAGCTAAAACGGTTACAGGTAGTCACACAATGGTCTGAAATCATACGTTCTAACTAGAGCTGGGCCGTTAACGGCGTTAACGTGCTGCGTTAACGCTATACTAGTATCGCGCGATAATATAATTAACGCATTAATCTAATTTTTTTTTTTTTCTTTTTTTTTTTTTTTTTTTGCATTTTTTTTTTTACCTTTATTTACTCAGGGTAGGTTCGCTGAGCACAGATGCTCTTTTTCAGGAACGCCCTGCTTCACATTCACACAGTTCCATTCACACCTGGGAGCTGCCCAGTACAACCACAGTTGACACCATTGGCCACTGAGCAACTCCACTGGAGCAGTTGATTCAAGCCATGTCACATAGTTCAAGTTTGAAATGATTCTTTCTGTTTTGCTCCTGAGAGTGCTAGATACTGTACTGTATGGTAATATTATTTATTTGTGTTAACTTCTGAATAAAACAACTTATTAAACACAAGTACATCTTATTGAACATTATTTTGATATTTCATTACCAATTATCATAGCAAAACAGCTTTTTCAAACAGTCTGTAATGCATTTTGGAAACGGGAGATGGGCTCATGGTGTAATGGGCCACCTGGCCTGAGAAACATAAGGAGGAAAGAAAAAGTAAGGACTTACTTCTGGTCATTATTTGGGTAGAACACACATATTTTGAATGCCTTCGGCAGGTTTTTTTTTTTTTTTAGCCATTTTAATCTAGATTAATCTAGATTAAATCCAGAATTGCAGATAGATTAATCTAGATTAAAAAAATTAATCTATGCCCACCTCTAGTTCTAACATACCAAGGGAAGGGAGAGCCTCCAACTTCAGAGAGAGTTGGAGGACATTCCATGAGTTAGAGGCATCAAAGGAAAAAGTGACTTCCCTAGATCAGAACAAACTTGAGGGACCCTAAGAACCATCCAGTCATTCGATCTAGTTGAATAGGTTCCAATGTTCCAATCTAACAGTGAGGAGATATAAACAGGTTTTTTACCATAAAATAAATAAGTACCAGTGTTTGTTGCGCCTTTCTGCAAGAGAAGGCCAACCCACCCTATCATACAGGACACAATGGTGAGTATCATATCTGTCACCAGTAATAAACCTGAGTGATATCCATAATCCAAAACTGATAAGAAGACTGATTCAACAATTATTTTTCTACTAAATAGAGGAAAATTGGATCTGGTTTTGTACAGGAAACCAATTGTCTGTCACAGTTTAGAGGCAACATTGTCAACAAAATTTCTCGTCAAGCCACAGGCCAAGATATTTATACTCAGTGACTCGCTCTATACAAGAGCCGCTGACAGTAGATATCCGCACATCATCAAAGTTAATATTTCTGCCTCTTGAAAACAACATAAACTTTGTCTTACTAGCATTAAGAACCAATTTAAGACTAGTAAGGGCATCCTGAAGAGCATAAAAGGAAAGTTGCAATTTCTCAATGGCCAACTGTACAGAGTCCGCAATACAGTACACAATTATGTCATCAGCATACAAATGGGCATGAAATCCATACAAAGAAGAAACAATATCATTCATATAAATTGTAAAAAGGACAGGACCCAAAACTGAACCTTGTGGCACACCTTTAGTCATGGTCAAATATTCAGATTGGGCTTGACCTAACTTCACACACTGCCGCCTAGAAAATAGATAATCCTGAAACCAGACACAGGCATTATCATCCAACCCAATGTTTTTTTTTTTTTTTTTTAAATAAGTAGTGATCAACTGTATCAAAGGCTTTTGACAAATCAACAAAAAGGGCAGCACAATGTTTCTTCTTATCCAACGCTGAAACAATATCATTTGTAATTTGTGAGTGATGGCTGATGTAGTACTGTGTTTGGCTCTAAAACCAGATTGCTGAGAACTAAGTACAGAGTTAATTGAAAGGAAAAACGTAAGTTGTTTATTTACTGGTGTTTCCAGGACTTTACACAGTACATTTCGCAGAGTAAATTTTTTTTCTCAGTATGTGCTACTGCAGCTTCCCAACGAGGTCCAGGTTGTGTGTAAATGAGTATGTGCTACTGCTGCTTCCCGGCGAGGTCCAGGTTGTGTGTAAATGAGTATGTGCTACTGCTGCTTCCCGGCGAGGTCCAGGTTGTGTGTAAATTAGTATGTGCTACTGCTTCTTCCCCGCGCGAGGTCCAGCCCAAGTTGTGTGTAAATGAGTATGTGCTACTGCTGCTTCCTCACGCACGGTTTGTTTCCCCGACAGAAGCTCCTCTCTCTCTCTCTCTCTCTCTCTCTCTCTCTCTCTCTCTCTCTCTCTCTCTCTCTCTCTCTCTCTCTCTCTCTCTCTCTCTCTCTCTCTCTCTCTCTCTCTCTCTCTCTCTCTCTCTCTCACTCGCTCTTGTCTGCCTCGCTCTGAGGAAGTGTCGGGTTACACTATCTGCCTGCTCTGTTTGCTGTCGCTGTCAACCATAGAGGGGATTAGTTATGCAAATCAGTGCTATATTAACGTCACAGAAACCGTCAAATCAGAACAGTTTAGTTGAGTGAGGGAGGATCTCCTGAACTCGAGACTAGACTGATGAGTCAATATGGTAATTAGAGACACAGACCCATTGATACTAACCTGTATTACTATAAAACCATGCTAAACACAGAAAAAAGGCATTTATAATGCATGTCCCCTTTAAGGGAAACGTGTCCAACACCATGACTCTTTTTATTCCTAATTGGGAATACATTTGTTATATTAATCATGCATGTTGCCATTGAAATAATGCCTCAAATGTCACTTTTTTAACATCAGGTTGATTAAGACTTGATCAGGAATAGATAAGAAGTAGATGTCTTTACATGGTGTTATGTATGTGTTCTCTGTGTGCAGCAGTGTCTGTACGGCAACCTGAATAATGTGGTCCCTTTGGGTGGCAAATGGTTGGTGTGCACAGTGTTATGGGCGGGGAGTAGGGGTTGATTATGGAAAAACAAACATGCACACTGAATAACTCTACATGTTTTATGAGTAAAAAGAGAGGTCAAGGAGATACAGTGAGAGGATTAATGCAGAAAAAAGTAAGAGGGAGGTGGAGCTATTACTTTGGAACATCTGCATTATATATCGGGTGGCCAGCTATCATGTCATTTTCTGTTTATTGTCTTAAATGTAGATACAGAAAGAGCAGATAGAGTGGGGGAGTGAGAGACGCTGTGAGAGAGAGGGAAAGTAAGAACATTTATGTAAGTATATTCTGAATTAAATAATATGACCAGGATATAGGCAAAATGTTAATATGGCAGCTGTAGGCCTAAATATTTTCTCTGTGAATGAAAAATAGGTCTAAAGATGTCTTTATTGTATTTGGTGACCACACAATGGCTACAGAATAGATTTGATATCATTAATGGCCAGGCTCTATTAGTATTCCAACTTATGTCATATAAAGAAGTAGGCTTTCATAGGCACATGTGCTGATGCTGAGTTGTGTTTTCCTGGAGTGTGAAAGGAACAACTGATTAGAACAACAACACATACAGTAGATGCCAAGCATTCTCGCATAGAGTGAACTGGTTTTACACAAAGTGCCATGCCTATGAGCCGCCACTATGGGCAGAGTGGCTGAACGTGTGAGTGAATGACTGTTGAGTGAGTGAGTGAGTGAGTGAGTGAGTGAGTGAGTGAGTGAGTGAGTGAGTGAGTGAGTGAGTGAGTGAGTGAGTGAGTGAGTGAGTGAGTGAGTGAGTGAGTGAGTGAGTGAGTGAGTGAGTGAGTGAGTGAGTGAGTGAGTGAGTGAGTGAGTGAGTGAGTGAGTGACGATCTTAATTGTCCACAATGTGAAGATTTGCCTTCGGTTACACCATAAAAGACATGCCATAAAAAAAACATACACAAAAGTCTCAGCAATACACCTTCTAGGGCTGTCTTAAATACTTCGAAGCTTCGTTCGATGGCACAAGCTTCGAACATTAAAAAAAATCGAAGAAAAAAAAAAGAAAAAAAATTTAATTTAATAAAAAAAAAGGTTTTAAATTTTTTTTTTATTTTTTTTTATTTTTACTTCGGTGTGTGTGTGTGTGTGTGTGTGTGTGTGTGTGTGTGTGTGTGCATGGGGCCATTGGGTGGGGCCGGGGGACAAATACACTGGAGGAAAGTAACCCAGCTCAGCACTGCCCAAATTATATCATCACTATTGCCTGTTTGAAGGATATCATCCTCAAACACATATACACCACCTACACGCCTATTCTCAGTCCTTGCCCCACAATGGTGGAATGAACTACCCACCCCAGTTAGGACAGCCGAATCCCGTCCAATCTTTCGCCGTCGAACGACCTACACTGTAACACGCAACACTTTGATGAATATTGTTACTCAGCTGATAGAGTTGTATCCTTCCTGATGACCTGTCGTACAGAACTTGTAAGTCGCTTTGGATAAAAGCGTCAGCTAAATGACTAAATGTGAATGTAAATGCCTTGTAGAATTCCACACATAAGAAAGAAAGATACTGGGATGAATAAACAAAATAGGAAATAAAATGTGGAAATGCATGCAATACATAAATAAATATGAATCTCCATATATGAAATAGAACATTTAGATAAGGTGCTACTGAGATGTTTTGGTGAGTTCTTTGTTTTTTTGTGGAAGTAGCCCTTCTTAAAAATGCATGAACATTCACTGATAATTCATCTGTAGTGGAGTCTACAAGGTCTACATTGCCGGACCTTGTAGACTGACATAATTCTGTGCATAGTTTAGTCTACACAGGCCATATTTCAAATAATCAAAATCTTACTTCATTCATCTTAAACATTCTTGATTTGGGGGATTGGTAGTTCCCATGAAATCTGAAGTTGTTCAAACGACAACAGCGATCCACCTTGAATTAAATCACACAGCCGTGTTGGCTGCGTCACAGTCACGAAAGGGGCTACTTAATTCATTAATCCAATCCACTTTATTTATAGAGCACATTTAAAAACAACAAAGTTTACCAAAGTGCTGTAAAAAAATATATATATATATATATATATATATATATATATATATATATATATATATATATATATATATATATATATATATATATATAATGTATTTTTTTTTTTTTTATTCGAAGCTTCGAATTGAAATCGAAGCTCGGCCCCGGAGCTTCGATTGCCAAAAAAAAATTCGAAGGTCAGCCCTAACACCTTCATAAAAATTGAATGTACAACCTACAATATACACAATACACAAGTATACACGATACACAAGTGTGCAGGAGATTAACCTGCTGTGCAAAAACCTGAAGCAAAGTCTCAGGAGCACCACCCTGTATCATAGTCCTCGTTTCATGGATTACCTTAACAGCCCTTTACAGGATTTCTCGTAGATATTTCTGCTACCATCGGCAGCCTATAATGTCTTCGTGAGGGTGAAAGAGGGGCAGTGGTTGAGAAGGCTTGTTAATAATTCTGTCAGCTTTACTTCTTGAGATTTCTTCATACAGTATACAGAACATGCTACTTTTTAAGCTGCCTTTGTGGCCTCCCTATGATTTTGGAGGCCATGCATTGCTCACTAGTCTCAGCAGCGTGTTCCTCCTCTCTATGTTCAGATTACCGCACCACACGATCATGTTAAAAAATAGGATGCTTTCCGCTAGGCTCTTTATACATAGTTTCCAAGGATATGTCAGCTCACTCCAAGACTGTTGAGCTTCCATAGCAGGTGGAGGCGCAGTGAACGAGGCACCAGTTCTGAAGAGTTGATCGAGGAAATCGACCTGGGCCAGTTTCCACAGGTTCCAAACACAGTAACACAGCAAGACAACAGTTGAAGCCAAGGTGTAACAGAGGGGTATCTTCATTTGGACATTATTAAAATGCGAAAAACACAATAGGGTACGGGGATCGGACATTTCCTCATTTCTGACTGCTGGTGGCCTGAACGCAGCGCAGCCTGGTGACAAGGAACCCATGGTGGCAGCAGCCAGTAGAATGGTTTGGGCGGTACCATGATCTACAGTACCTGAGTAATAGAGGCACCAAAATGGTACAATAGTAAATTGCCACAATGTAAAAAATAATTCCACACACAATACATTTAAATAAATGGTAAATGGTGCATTTATATACTGCTTTTATCCAAATCGCTTTACCATTTGTTCCTCACATTTTACCCATTCACTCACACATTCACACACCGATGGCGGAAGCAACCATGCAAGGTGCCAACCTGCTCATCGGGAGCAGTTAGGAGAATCAAATCAAACCAGGAACCTTCAATGCCCATGATTACACAATGGCATGCAACACAAAGCTCTGCGTAGTGACTGATAATTAAGAGAGGCACACGGTACTGCTGTCCCTGCCACCCTAATGGACCACTGTGTGTCAAGCAAGCAGACAGGGGGGAGACAAAGAGAAAAACACTAGGAACTAAAATATACTACCCTAATGGACCACAGTGTGTCGAGCAAGCTGACAGGGGGGGAAGACAAAGGAAAACACACTAGGAACAAAAATATACTACCTGCTGTGAAACGTACCTAATGCTAAAAATGTATAGTCGATAGGGAAATATTGAAGAGACAAATGTGGGGAGACAGCCTAGGGAGTGGGGGAAAGGGTAAATCGACAAAATAAATGAAAGAAAGGCTGTATGCTGCTACCCTGGGGTATAAAAACAAGATTGTTGGTCCAACCAAATAATGCCGGGCAAAAGGCAGACAGTTGTGGTGCATTCATGACAAATCTCTATCTCGGAAAAGTGACAGCCTCTGTCAATTCTGTCCAGTCTGGTCAGTTCCCTAGAGTCAAACACCTAATAGAGAGGACACTAAGGGCTTGTGTCCACCAGACCAGGCTGCAGAAACAAATGAGTGGAGGGGCATAAAATGTTCTCGGGGGGGCAATGATTTTTCAACATAACAGGTTCCCTTTCATCTGTTTCAGCTGGGACAGCAGCGCTGTGGCTTGCTTGGTGCTGCCCACAGTGCTGAACTAAACAGCAGAGAGGCAACTGAAAAATCACATTTCTCTCTCTCTCTTAAGATAGGTACTTTATTGATCCCCTTGGGGAAATTCCAGTGACATACACATACAGCTCATCGTCTCATTAACTACATCATATCACAATCATTAAAATTTTACAGTAACAACGGCACAACATAAATTCAAACAAGCATGTACATTTGTTGACGCATAAACTAAAAGGAGAATACCTTCAAGGGAAAGAAGGGGCCGCACACTCCACAGGACTGGTTTTTGCTTTTTTATTGTTGCACAACACGTTTCGCTATCGCTTCCTCAGGTACTATGCAGATGCAGTGCTATTTGTTGACACATGTCGACTACAGAATGCCTGAGACACCATATGCGATTGTCGGCTGCAGCAACACCGGGGTGTCGGTGTTAGGCTCCCCCCCTCCAGCACGCGTACTAGTCGGCTGCCGTCATAGGTGCCAGGCGTACACGCGGGAGGGGGGGTTGGGTATAGGGATTGGGGGTGGGGGGGCCACTTGCCACTCTTATCTCCCAGAGGGCCTTCGACTCCAGCAGCTCCCTGGTTCGACCTTGGCCCAGGAATTTGTTTTGAACATTCACTTATACAAAAACAGACTGAACGGATATATATCTTTGGAAGGGTCTCCATTTATTCAACACTTTTGAATTCACGGACAAAACTGAACTGAACTGACAAAAATAAGGTGCATAAAAAAGCACCTCCACAGGCTACTCACCTATTATTAGTAGATCCGAGCAGCAGTTAAAACACTGTCCCTCCACTCATTCCTGAACCTTTTTGTTAAGTCCTTCTTAAACTAAACACCTACTGTATGTGCTGCTGAGACTAAACACCTACTGTATGTGCTGCTGAAACTAAACACCTACTGTATGTGCTGCTGAGACTAAACACCTACTGTATGTGCTGCTGAGACTAAACACCTACTGTATGTGCTGCTTAAACTAAACACCTTCTGTATGTGCTGCTGAGACTAAACACCTACTGTATGTGCTGAAACTAAACACCTACTGGGGACACAGTGGATCAATGGGCACAGTGAATCAGTGGCTATTTATAGAAACTTGTACACAGGAATGCCTTGATGATGTGTGTGCCTCTGGTTAATCCATATCTGAAAATGTGCTTAATTTCCAGGCAACACACTTTTGTGAAGAATTGAAAGGTAATCCCCGTTTTGTACCATCAAATGTAAAATTTCGGGTTTCTTTTGTTTTTGTGATTTAGTATAGATCATCCAGGAATAAGAAACCAAGCACATGTTGGTAATTTGAGCGATATTTAATGACGTTTTATGAGCATGTGTCCTCTCTGCTGCTAATGCCCATGAATAAAAAAATGTCACATGATTGCACATAGTGCATGCGGGGCACAGTGAATCAGGGCACAGTGGATACATTTTTCAAGTGATTCACTGTGCCCCGGTAAAAGGATGTCGCTAATACTGGATAACCATGACACCCATCTATCGATTGAAACCATTGATCTTGCCAAGGACAACGGTGTGGTTATGCTAACTCTGCCACCACACTGCAGCCACAAAATGCAACCATTGGATCGATCTGTGTACGGACCCTTCAAGGCATTCTTCAACCAGGCAGCAAATGCTTTCATGCTCAACCACCCCGGTCAACCTATCACAATCCATGATATCGCTCAGATAGTGGGCAATGCTTACCTGTTAGCCTTCACTCCAAAGAATATCACATCCGGTTTTCGAGTATCATCTATCCATTCAACCCCAATATCTTCAGCGATGATGATTTTCTCAGTTCGTAACAGATCGACCTGTTGCAGTAGAATCTGCAGAGCCAATCGCTGAAGTCCCAGAACCACCTCATCCAGCTGAACAGCCTCCACAGAGAGCACCAGAGCTTTCAGGCCCAGATCCAGAACCTCCACAACCAGCCAAAGAATCGACCTGCACCAGAAATTTCACATAAAGCCCCAGATGACACCCCAATATCTTCAAAGGCACTCGAAGCAGTTGGTTCAACTTCAAGAGAATTGAGTAGGCCTATCATCACACCAGAAGAAATCAGCCCTTTTCCAAAGGCACCACCACGCAAAAACAAAGGTGGAAAAAAGAAGGGGAAAACCCTTGTTCTGACAGACACTCCAATCAAAGAACAAATCAGGGCAGCCAACGAGCAGAGCAAAAGGAAGAAGAATAAACAAGCCAGTCAACAGTCTAAAAAGCCAAAAGTAGCTAAAAAGAAGGAGCAGAAGCCGCAATTCGATGATGATATGGAGGGAGACACGTCACAGTGAGCTGTGGTGTTCCACAAGGAAGCATACTAGGACCGCTACTATTCCTAATTTATGCAAATGACATGTCGTCAGCTTGTGACTGCAACTTGTTCCTGTTTGCGGACGACTCAGCCCTGCTGCTCTCTGACAAGAACAAGTTACAGGTTGAAAAAGCCCTCAGCTCGGAACTAGGCAAAATCTGCATATGGCTCGCCGACAACAAGCTATCATTACACATGGGCAAAACAGAGTCCATTCTCTTCGGTTCAAATAACAAACTCAGCAAGACCGACGGCTTCTCGGTTACAGTGGGTGACAATATTATCACAAGGAAAGATGAAATTACCTACCTGGGTTCCATCCTAGAGGCTAATCTTTCCTGTGACAAAATGGCATCCAATGTAATAAAAAAAGTCAACCAACGAACGCGTTTCTTGTACCGGATCTCCTCTCTGGTAAACAAGAATACCCTGAAGACTCTAGCAGGAGCACTCATTCAAGGGTACTACGACTATGCTTGCACCTCATGGTACCAAAGCACCTCAAAGGCACTAAAAAACAAATTACAAACATCTCAAAACAAGCTAGTCAGACTACTACTTGACCTGACTCCTAGAACCCACCTCACCCCTGCCCACTTTGACAACCTAGGATGGCTTAGAGTAGACGACAGAGTACAGCAACTTGCAATGGGCCTGGTCTACAAGATACACTACGCGACCAAGGTACCCATGTACATGTCAAAATACTTCCCAAAGGTCAGTGAATACCACGATCACAACACCAGAGGGAGCTCCACAAATCATGTAAAACCCAGATTCGGCTCAAACAAGGGACTAAACACGTTTCGCAATTATGCCACATCAATGTGGAACGCCCTGCCTAAAGCTGTAAAGGAATGTGAATCACTACCCACCTTCAAAAACACTCTCAAAAAACACCTACGTGAGACTGCAATTCGAAACTGGCCCCTACAAATGTCCTAACCTAGTTGTACAGTAAATGACCAAGTAAGGCTTTGTCAATATTCCAATGTACAGTGTAAAATGTGTGTGTGTCCCCTTCCCAACCCCCCCCCCCCCACCTCCAATGTACAGCCCTCACCCAACCCACCCAACCCCACCCCACCCAACCAACCTCCTCCAATGTACAGTTTCTATGCCAAATGTATATACACTCCTTTTCTGGACACTTTTGTATCACAAACAGTACTGTATTTGCAAATCTGATATGTCATAAATGTATAGATGTAGCAGTACTGTCTATCTGTATGTCATGTATGTCATATATGTTATGATGAATTGAAAATGGGGGACCCTGATGTAAACAAGACGAAAGTCTTTCTCTGGTCTGCATCCCCTTAACAATTGTATGTATTGAGCTGTACTGTACTGTACCCATTCTGCAATCTGTTAATAAACTTTTCAATCAATTCAATCAAACACTCTGACGCAGATGCTGATGCGAGAAGACTTTGTGATGACGCATCAGATTATGATGACCTTGATGATGGCCAACTAGAGGATTTAGAATTGCCGGATTGCAATGCTCTGAATGCAACATATTTTGTGTTGACAAAGTTTGCAACAAAGAAAACCAATGCAATATATGTAGGGCAGGTCCAAAGCCGCATTGTGGATGCCGATGAAACCACATTTGAAGTGAAGTTTATGCAACGTGAGAAACCAAAGTCATTCACGTTCATTTTCCCAAATATCGAAGACATATCAGAGGTTTTGTTTGAAGATGTTGTAGCAAAGCTGCCCAACACCATTCAACATGGTGGCACAGCACGTGTTGCACGCCATATGATATTTCCAGTCAATTTCTCCTTGTATTCGAATATGCTGCACTAGGTATTGTAAAACAATTCAGCATCTGCAACTGAGGGTTTTCAATATTGAATAATATGTTGAAGCAATGTTGTGTGTTTAGTTTGCGATGCATTTTATTCATTATAACCATGAAAATAATACAATGTTAGGTGTTGCCGTGCTTATCTTGTTCACAGATAGGAATGTAGCCAGGAGGGGTCCTTTGTACATCAGTAAACCTAAAAAGATGCGTGTGCGAAAGTTCCCAGCACTACGCTGGGTTTTACATAGGCTACTAGTATAGCAAAACATTTCATATTGTTTCAGTATTTTCAACTGTTGGTCTGGTTGGTATGTCTATTGTTGACATGTCTTATTTGTACATGAAAGTTTTGCTTCGTTCACACAATAAAGATGCTGTTTGTGAAAAAATTATGTATAATATCTGGACTGATTCACAGTGCCCCAGGTAGCAATCCACTGTACCCCGTTACTGGGGCACAGTGGATCAAATATATTTTCACATTCAACCCCATCTCAGCATCTCATATTTGGCAGTTGGCAGGATATGATAGACATGTTTTATAGAGAAAATATTCTACTATCAATTCCACAATAGACCAAAACCATGCTGTCATCAAGCCAGGAAAAATGCTGAAATATAAGATTTCTGATCCACTGTGCCCCGGTCTCCCCTATATGTGCTGCTGAGACTAAACACCTACTGTATGTGCTGCTGAAACTAAACACCTACTGTATGTGCTGCTGAGACTAAACACCTACTGTATGTGCTGCTGAGACCAAACACCTACTGTATGTGCTGCTGAGACTAAACACCTACTGTATGTGCTGCTGAGACTAAACACCTACTGTATGTGCTGCTGAGACTAAACACCTACTGTATGTGCTGCTGAGACCAAACACCTACTGTATGTGCTGCTGAGACTAAACACCTACTGTATGTGCTGCTGAAACTAAACACCTACTGTATGTGCTGCTGAGACTAAACACCTACTGTATGTGCTGCTGAGACTAAACACCTACTGTATGTGCTGCTGAGACTAAACACCTACTGTATGTGCTGCTGAGACTAAACACCTACTGTATGTGCTGCTGAGACTAAACACCTACTGTATGTGCTGCTGAGACTAAACACCTACTGTATGTGCTGCTGAGACTAAACACCTACTGTATGTGCTGCTGAGACTAAACACCTACTGTATGTGCTGCTGAAACTAAACACCTACTGTATGTGCTGCTGAAACTAAACACCTACTGTATGTGCTGCTGAGACTAAACACCTACTGTATGTGCTGCTGAGACTAAACACCTACTGTATGTGCTGCTGAGACTAAACACCTACTGTATGTGCTGCTGAGACTAAACACCTACTGTATGTGCTGCTGAGACTAAACACCTACTGTATGTGCTGCGGAGACTAAACACCTACTGTATGTGCTGCTGAGACTAAACACCTACTGTATGTGCTGCTGAGACTAAACACCTACTGTATGTGCTGCTGAAACTAAACACCTACTGTGTGTGCTGCTGAGACTAAACACCTACTGTATGTGCTGAAACATCCTGATTGATTGATTGAAAACTGTATTAACAGATTGCAGAATGGGTACAATACAGTACGGCTCAATACACACAATTGTTAAGGTGTGCAGACCAGAGAAATACTTTTGTCTTGTTTACCTCAGGGTCCCCCATTTTCAATTAATCATGACATTTATGACATACATACAGGTATACAGTACTGTACCTGTGTGACCGGTGTACTCTGACGGCGTTGTGTTAAGGACGACAGACATGGATGACTGTTGACGGTCTTTATTTCCCTCCTGTTAGGTTACAAAGGCAACAATATGCAGCAGCATTAGGTACACATCGACATCTGCAGCACGAGCCCACGGAACTCCGGGTGGAACTCTCTTATAAGAATGACACATTTTAATATACAATTACATTGGAAAATATACACAATTGAATACAAAACGGACACATGGGAGCTACTGTACACACATACCTGTTAGGTTACAAAGGCAACAATATGCAGCAGCATTAGGAACACATCGACATCTGCAGCACGAGCTATGGTTGAGAAAAGACGTGACTCCATTAACTCCATGTTAGCAGCGCACATGTGTGCAAACTTCCTACATGCTATTAAAGTGCATTTTACCCAGTCAAACCTCCCACAAAACAACTGCACAGGTACATATTAACAACAGTAGTTACATTACAAACTCGTTTCACAGTTTTAGGAATGTAACATACAATATTTAACAACTTTTAGACCGAAGTCTTTCACTGAACATAATAATTAGTGCTCACCCCACGGAACTCCGGGTGGAACTAGCTCACCACGAGAAAGCAGGCAGGATGTGTGTCCCGGAGGACCGGAAAAGTAAGGGTGTCGATTTCAAAATAAAAGCCTTAACTCCCAAAAGTGCAATAAAACAAAACGAAAGGAATGAAATCAACTCAAATCAATAAAATAAAACGTTTAGGAGTATTAGTGGAATGTATTAAAGTGTATTTTGTGATGGGGTGTAATTATCTATACAAGGCAACAAGGCACTTGTTACATTCACCCCACAGAATTACACCTACATCGAAGGAAAAAAAACCTGTGCCTACCTCGTGACACACTAGTCACAAGCTTACTATGAGAACCACACACTGCGGAACAATCCAACGATACCTGTCACCTAATAAAAGGCCAGGAGGGCACTAGGAGTGGCCAACTCCCACCATACCTCCAGGGATAACGACGGTGCCTTATACACCATCCAGCTACACTTGACCATACCATGACGAGGGCACATACACATAAATAAAACTGTTACTCCTTATCACCACAAAGGACACTGTATCAGGCCGTAAGCGCTATACACAACACTGCAGCTAACCTCACACACGTTTGATAGAGGCTTGTGGCTCGAAGCCCATCATACTCTCAAGTTGGACCATTGTCTCTATCAGCCGAAAGACTGGCTTGATGACCCTACCGAACCTGGACGTGTAGTGTTCAGTGGTCTGTGGACCCTGGCTCTGACCAGGCACACTGACACTCATTAGCTCAGGAGTACGCCCTGGTTGTGTGGACACAACACTGTCCTCATACTGGACTACAGCAGGGGGGGAACTCGGTGGAGCAAGCAACAGTGGGGGACTGGCGGCACTTGCCACTGGAAGCTCACTCAGAGCAGGGGACATCCCCTGGGGGGAATACGGACGTAGCCCGTCATCCTCACTCTCCACTGAAGACTGCTCTTGCACCCATGATGCGGTGCGATCCCCATCTCCCATGGAAGGTCCATCTCCCATGGAAGGTCCATCTCCCATGGAAGGCTCTGCCGCCACACTGTCCGCGTCTGAGGCGTTAGCTTCAGACATGACTGAGAGGGAGGCTTCCTCTTGCACCCATGATGCGGTGCGACCCCCATCAGGTCCATCTCCCATGGAAGGTCCATCTCCCATGGAAGGCTCTGCCGCCACACTGTCCGCGTCTGAGTCGCTAGCTTCAGGCATGACTGAGAGGGAGGCTTCACCAGGCGCACAGGTGTCGCTGTCCGCGGCTAGACCCTCATCATCAAATGACCCGTCCAAGGGGAGGAAGTTGACCTGAAGCAGGAGGTTCCTGTGGACTGTCTTCTCCCGTCCAGTCCGGTCTCTGATCCGATATATGTGGCACTGTGGTCTGGAAGCGATGACGGTGTAGACGTCCGGCTCCCATTTGTCCGCCAGCTTCCGCTTCCCTCTGGCGCCCTTGTTCGCCACCAGGACCCGATCACCCACCGAGAGGGGCAAGCCCTTCATCTTTTTGTTGTACTGGTCGGCCTGATGCCCCTGTTCCACTGAGGTGTGCCTCTGGGCCAACAGCATAGCAGACTGGAGATCGGCCGCCAGGGACTTCACATAGGCATCATAGTCACAGACCACCTCGTCCTGGAGCACATTCTTAAACAGCAGATCAACTGGCAGACGCGGGACCCTCCCGAACATCAGGTAAAAGGGGGCAAAGCCAGTCGTCTCATGCTGTGTACAATTGTTGGCAAAGGTCAGGCTCTGGACCATCTGGGGCCATCTGTGCTTAGACTCCGATGGCAGGGAGCGCAGCATTCCACCCAGGGTCCGATTGAATCTCTCAGTGCCACCATTCCCCATAGGGTGATACGGAGTGGTCCGGGACTGCGTGACCCCTGCTAACTCCAGCAGCTCCGCCATCAACTCACTCTGGAAGTTCGCTCCTTGGTCCGAATGCAGGCGCTGTGGGAAGCCATACACACAGAAATAGTTGTCCCACAGCTTTTTAGCAACCTTCTTCGCGGTTTGGTCTTTGCAGGGGAAGGCGTGGGCCAGCTTTGTAAAGTGGTCAGTTATGACCAGAACATCCACAGACTTGTTGTTATTATCTTCAGCTGACCAGAAGTCGATGCACACCTGCTCCAGTGGTGCAGAGGTTATTATGCTCTCCAGAGGGGCTCTGGCCGCCGGCTCTGGAGTCTTGCTGAGTACGCATCTGGGACAGTTCCTCACATGGCCCCGCACATCCTTCTCCATGTCATACCAGTAGAAACGCTGACGTACGAGAGACAGCGTTCTAGGTTGACCTTGGTGACCAGCCAAGTCATGCACTCCAGACAGCGCCTCCGACTTCAAGGACTCAGGCAGAACATACTGGAACCTCTTGTGCCTGGTCATGTGGTCCTTCGTAACCCTGTACAATATGCCGTTCTGCATAGCGAGCCTCTCCCACTGCTTCAGCATCCTCAAGGCGGGCTGATCTTCATAGCAGCGCTCGCGTCTGGAGGGTCTTCGGCCCCTTTCAACGTAAAAGATGACTCTGGAGACGGTGGCATCTTTTCGCTGGCGGGCCTGCAGATCGGCCAACGACAAGGAGGAGACTGCGTCGTGGTCGGCAGTGACAACAGTGGACAGGTGACCCGCCATAGATACTGCCCTGTGTCTTGGTGCAGAGTCCCAGTCCTCCTGGGAGGAAAGCACCGTGGAGGTCTCATCCGCCGACATGGACACATCAGCAACCGCACATCCAGAAGGGGTCACTAGAGCTTGGGGCTGGCATGTCAGACGGAAGATATCCTGCACCCCCCTGTTCTCCACATCACACACCTGCTCCAGAAGAGCGGAGTAAGGCTCGGTCAAGAGACGCCGGCTGAGCGGCCTCACGAAGGGATCTCTGCTCAGCGCATCGGCCACTGTATTCAGCCTCCCAGGCACATGCTTGATGTCAAAGCAGTAAGGGGCCAGCTTGGACACCCAGCGCTGCTCGCATGCGTCAAGTTTAGGCTTGGTCATGATGTACGTGAGTGGATTATTATCAGTCCACACAGTGAACTTGTGACCCTTGAGCCAGTGACTGAATTTGTCACACACTGACCATTTGAGGGCCAGGAACTCCAGTCTGTGGGCAGGATAGTTCGCTTGACTGCGGCTGAGCGACTTGCTCGCAAAGGCGATTGGTCTGGCCTTCTCCTCCCCGACAGGGACTTGAGAGAGCACTGCTCCAATACCGTCCAACGACGCGTCAGTGGAGAGGATGAACGGCCTCTCAAAGTCCGGGTGAGCCAGCACTACACATTCGACAAGCGCCCTCTTGAGCTCCTCAAACGCAGTCTCACAGGCGGGAGTCCAGTCCTCAGGAGTCAGCTTCCGGAACGTACCGGCTCTCGTACGACCAGCACTGGTCTTCCCTTTTCTCTTCTGGCCAGCTGTCAAAGCAAAGAGGGGCTTGGTTATACTGGAGCAGCCATGTATGAAATTTTGGTAATACAACACCATGCCGAGGAAGGATCTCACTCTCTTCTGAGCGGGAGTGCGGCCATCCGACTTCATCAGATCCTCTCTCTGGAAGCCAGAGATGACGGAGACCTTCTCTTGGTCGACAGAGACTCCACTGGCATCGACCACATGACCCAGGAACCTGACCGACCTCTGTAAGAAGTTACATTTCTTCTGTGAGAGCTTGAGGTTGTTCACTCTGAGTCTGCAGAAGACCACCTCCAATCGATTCAACGCCTCCTCCTCAGACGGCGCAAACACCAGCAGGTCGTCCAAGTACCACAAGAGGCTGGAGTAGTTGAGGTCGCCAAAGATGCCGAGCATCATACGCATGAAAGATGCCGGACTGTTGCACAGGCCTTGCGGGAGTCTGTTGTACTCGTACAAGCCCAGTGGTGTTGTGAAGGCAGTGTACCGCCGGTCAGACACATGGAGAGGGACGTTGTAGAACCCTGAGGTCAGATCCATGGTGCTAAAGAAAGCGTTCCCACCAAGGGCAGCAAGGCAGTCGGACTGATGGGGCAACGGATGAGCATCTTTGACGGTCTTTGCGTTGAGCCAGCGGAAATCCGTACAGATCCTGAGGTCTCCATTCTTCTTCCACACCATGACCAGAGGTGAGGCATACTCGCTCATCGACTTGGAGATGATCCCCTTCACCTCCATCTCAGTCAACACCTCTCTCAGTTTGTGATAGTCAGCTGGGGGGACACGCCTAAAGGGCAGGCGGAACGGACGGTCGTCCGAGAGGTGGATACGGTGCACAAAGTCTTTGACCTCTCCACAGTCCAGCTTGTCCTTGGAGAAGACATCTTGATACGTCACCAGTAGGTCAGCTAGCCTCTTCTTCCCATCAGGAGACACATCACATGACTTGATGTTCACGTCCTCCAGTCCACAGTCGGCCAACATCTGCTCAGCATCTAACAAGGAGCCAGGAGAGGCGGAGGAGCTGGAGACACCAGACTGCTGCTTACACTGGCCCTGAGTGATGGACAGATCTTCAACAGCAAGACAAGGTGAGACATCAGCCAGTTTGGCATTACGACGGAGCGTGATGGGGCTCTGTGTCGGGTTCAAGACCTTCATGGGGACCCAGCGGTCGCCCCACATGGGAGTCACCACTCTCCCCACTATGATGTTGCGAGGGGCCGACCTCGCTGAGGTGGGCTCCACAATGACTGTACTCCCAGGAGACACATGTGCACTGGCTGGTAGCTTCCCCCACACTAGATACTCCTGCTGAGGGAGGAGGGTAACCGCCTGGCATAGCTTCACTGTGCCTATCACCCCGGGCGGGTCTGGGCCCGACCAGCGGGACGTGCAGCTTAAGAGCTCAAGGAACTTCTCACACTCAGGGTCTCTGTTTCTGCAGGACACAAGCTCCCAGTACTTTTCAGTCGACTTCAGCCTTTGGAGAACGGACTTGATTACATTAGTGCCAATTATAAACTCGTCTCTCTGACCTGGCACAACCAACGTAGGAACCACAAATTTTTACCCACAAACTTCAATCTCCAAATCATAGACACACTTTGGTCGAGTAGTCAAGCCACCACAACCAACCAGCACCACATTCACAGGTGCCGGCTGGACACGAGGGAGAACACCAGCGGTTTGTAACTTTTGTTCACCCTCCTCACTGAGCGTGCATGACATACTACCAGAATCCAACAACCCCCTCAATGTGTACTTGTCACTGACTAACACTGGAGCATAAAACAGTTCACTAGCTCCGTTCACTCTCTGTGACCCAACAAAGATGGCTGTTTCGTTTTCTGGAAGTAATCTGCAGCTGTTTACATAGATGGCTTCTAAGTCTGGTTCTCTCTCTCGAGGGTTTCATTCACTTTGCCCATACTATCCCTCTCACTGCATGGGCTGGCTAGTTTAAAGGGGCAGCATTGACAGGATGGGTCTGAGCGGGTCTGTTGGAGGGAGATGCTGATCCAGCTGATGGCTGGGAGATGCCAGGGCATGAGTCCTCATAGTGACCAGGGCGGAAACAGCGGTGGCACAGCCGATAGAGCATACAGTGTTGATAAGTGTTGTGCCTGCTGTCTTGACACACTTCGCATGGGTCGTGCTGGTTGTGCGGGTAACTCTGCTGATTCGGTCTGGCCTGGTTGCGCGAATAACCCTGCTGACTCGGTCTGGCCTGGTTGCGCGAGTAACTCTGCTGACTCGGTCTGGCCTGGTTGCGTGAGTGGTACGTCTGCCCATTACTTGGCTGGATGTGGGAGCGAGACGGCTGACCAGGCTGAGCCTGTACTGCTGGGGCCAGCGAGGCCGAACATAATGAGAGCACACAGTCTAGTCAAGTCAACCACCTGATGAAGGCCATGGTCTACAGAGGGGGGACACGCCGGGGCAGGAGTCATTAAGATGGGTGTAGGAGGGCTGAGGGCCTGCGCTGCGGCTAAGACCCTGTGGGGCTCACCAAGCTGTTCATGAGAAGAGCCAAAGGAGGGAGGCTGCTGTGACTGCACAACAACCGAAGACTGCTCGGCCCCACCATACAGGACAGGAGGGGATGGGCCACCAGCCATGGGGCTCTGACTGCATGCCGAGATGTTAACCTGCTGTGCCCGTGAACTGGATCTCCTTTGGTCTCTCTGGTAACCATCTAGACGCTCCTGGACCTCAGCTGCAGTCCACTGCTCCACAGGCTTCAGCTGGAAGGACATAGCTAGACTGGGATCTGGGCAGTGCGTGATCAACATCATCACGACCTCGGCGCTTGCATCATCAACACACCGACCCCGGCGACGTAGACACTCATCTGCAACATCGATTGCTTTATTCAGCCGGACCCAGTAATCCATCACTCCCTCACTAGGCCTGGGAACCATGGCATAGAAGTCTGCCATGGGCATACTGGAGTATGTCAGCTCGCTGAAGTTATGCTTTAAAATGTCAAACACAGCTGCAGGGGTCATATTGGCAGACAACTCAGGCCGGCTACGCAGTGACACCTTCACTATGTCTCTAGCTTTACCAGTCAACCTGCCCATCACTAGATCACACAATTCTCTGTCGGTTTTACAACTCGTTCTAGACAGATACACTAGCATCATGTCTTCCCACTCATGTATGGAGACTGGCTCAGTGCGATCACCTCTGAAGAACGGAGGTGGTTTAGTCTCCGCCTGCACTATCACTTTCATCCTTGACATGTCTGCACACCCAGAAAAACATTGTGGTTGGGGTGCGGGGACCTTGGGCTCAGGGGCGGGGACCTGGGGCTCAGGGACGGGGACCTGGGGCTGATAACTGGTCTGGTGCATGGCATGCAGAGTAGATGCAATTTGTTCTCCTATCTGTATGGCAAGGTCTGTGACGAGGCTGCCTAAATCCTCTGACCTAGCGAGTTGCGGGGCTGCATCATTGCCATGCGTGATTGGAGTAGATGTGGCCACTGGCCCCACTGCTTCAAACACTGACTGGCGAACTGTAGACTGACTCAGTTCCACAGGTCTTCCCCTCCCACACATAAGAGCTGACTGACCTAGTTCTGTAGGACTCACTGGTCTTCCCCTCCCATACATAAGAGCTGACTGACCCAGTTCTGTAGGACCCACTGGTCTTCCCCTCCCATACATAAGAGCTGACTGACCCCTGCCATATACAGGCATCATACCCACCATCTCCAGATCTGGTGCTACTGCTTCGGACATGTTCAAGAATTAAAAATAAAAATGCTTTAGAGGGCTATAAACAAAAGAAAAGTATGTGTGAATGTGTTAAATGGCCGCTCGTTACTGCTCAGACTTTAAACACTAGACTACACACGAATACATGTAGGCTACTGTATGGCTATCCATTCACAATTTACCAGAACAGATGGGGGGGGGGGGGGGGGGATATATATATATATATATCTCATTACCAGCCAACCATATAAACAAATTAGTTCCTAATTATATTTACAGTGGGCATGTGTTAGATAGCAACACTTGTTACTGCTCAAACTTTGAACATTAGACCATAGGCTATCTATTCACAATACATAAAAGATGAAAGAAAAAGAAAAAAAAATACAATGGTCTTGTACAACTAGTGTCGTTTCCAATTACTGTATCATTACAATAATATTTACAATTACAATCTATAGCATATTATTATCAAACAAGAACAACCAATATCACATGTGCGCTTATCCTATGCGCACACGTTAACGTTCGACGTTGTACTCAGCACAGCCAGTTGAATGAAGAAGCGGCGTGCAGACAGCGTCCCCGGTGGACAGACGAGCGTTGTCCGTTGTCCGAGGTCGAACGGCACCAAGTGTGACCGGTGTACTCTGACGGCGTTGTGTTAAGGACGACAGACATGGATGACTGTTGACGGTCTTTATTTCCCTCCTGTTAGGTTACAAAGGCAACAATATGCAGCAGCATTAGGTACACATCGACATCTGCAGCACGAGCCCACGGAACTCCGGGTGGAACTCTCTTATAAGAATGACACATTTTAATATACAATTACATTGGAAAATATACACAATTGAATACAAAACGGACACACGGGAGCTACTGTACACACATACCTGTTAGGTTACAAAGGCAACAATATGCAGCAGCATTAGGAACACGACATCTGCAGCACGAGCTATGGTTGAGAAAAGACGTGACTCCATTAACTCCATGTTAGCAGCGCACATGTGTGCAAACTTCCTACATGCTATTAAAGTGCATTTTACCCAGTCAAACCTCCCACAAAACAACTGCACAGGTACATATTAACAACAGTAGTTACATTACAAACTCGTTTCACAGTTTTAGGAATGTAACATACAATATTTAACAACTTTTAGACCGAAGTCTTTCACTGAACATAATAATTAGTGCTCACCCCACGGAACTCCGGGTGGAACTAGCTCACCACGAGAAAGCAGGCAGGATGTGTGTCCCGGAGGACCGGAAAAGTAAGGGTGTCGATTTCAAAATAACAGCCTTAACTCCCAAAAGTGCAATAAAACAAAACGAAAGGAATGAAATCAACTCAAATCAATAAAATAAAACGTTTAGGAGTATTAGTGGAATGTATTAAAGTGTATTTTGTGATGGGGTGTAATTATCTATACAAGGCAACAAGGCACTTGTTACACCTGCATGGGAAGCAAAATGCAGCATCTGCCTGAATTGAGTATTCCAGCCAGTCAAATCTTCCATACCAGGAGCTGCAGAGTGCACTGCAGAATGATATTTTTTCCCCAGAGAAAAGGCGTGTAGGAAATGTCTTGCTTTATTCTGTTGTTGGGCTTCTCAGTACCAAGATCTCTTGGCACTGTAGTAGCCTGCAATGGCCCGTAGCTGCTCCTAGCATGAATGCTAGCAGTGTTGTTGTTGACATCAGAGCCCACGCTACTAGGGGAAGTGGCACTGCTTGTAGTCGTGTTATTATTCAGATGATCAGATCAGTGACAGTGCTGCTGTGGACCGAACTGGCACATCCTCCCGCGCTGCCCGTTTTCTCACGATTTTCCGACCCAGCTGTCGTACTTAAAAAAAAAATGTCTGATGTCCATAATTATCCATTATATTTAGCTACGCTAACTTTTCAAAGATGACGACGCCGGTATGAGTACAGCAGAGCCCAGTGGCGGTTGGAATGCCCCACAGGCCCTGAGGCGAGATTGACAGCTCGGGCCCCCCACACACACACACACACACACCACCCAGCACATTGTGGGGACAAAGGTGTACAAGGAGGAGAGAACCATTTTAAATCGGGCATTCATGCCGGCTAGAAAGCTATGTCCCGGCATGTTGCTAGCACAATAGCTACCAGGCTGGGCTAAGCTACGTTAGCTTCTAGTGTTGTATACACAATATGTACAACGACACAATGATCAAACACCTTATAACTACTACTATTGTCGTGTCCATGGGTTCCCTGGCAGAATACTTGTGAGGACAGGGGTATGCAAGGAGGAGAAAACCATTTTAAATCGGGCATTCATGCCGGCTAGAAAGCTATGTCCCGGCATGTTGCTAGCACAATAGCTACCAGGCTGGGCTAAGCTACGTTAGATTTTAGCGTTGTATACACAATATGTACAACGACACAATGATCAAACACCTTATAACTACTACTATTGTCGTGTCCATGGGTTCCCTGGCAGAATACTTGTGAGGACAGGGGTATGCAAGGAGGAGAGAACCATTTTAAATCAGGCATTCATGCCGGCTAGAAAGCTATGTCCCGGCATGTTGCTAGCACAATAGCTACCAGGCTGGGCTAAGCTATGTTAGCTTCTAGCGTTGTATACACAATATGTACAATGACACAATGATCAAACACCTTATAACTACTACTATTGTCGTGTCCATGGGTTCCCTGGCAGAATACTTGTGAGGACAGGGGTATGCAAGGAGGAGAGAACCATTTTAAATCGGGCATTCATGCCGGCTAGAAAGCTATGTCCCGGCATGTTGCTAGCACAATAGCTACCAGGCTGGGCTAAGCTACGTTAGCTTCTAGCGTTGTATACACAATATGTACAACGACACAATGATCAAACACCTTATAACTACTACTATTGTCGTGTTCATGGGTTCCCTGGCAGAATACTTGTGAGGACAGGGGTATGCAAGGAGGAGAGAACCATTTTAAATCGGGCATTCATGCCGGCTAGAAAGCTATGTCCCGGCATGTTGCTAGCACAATAGCTACCAGGCTGGGCTAAGCTACGTTAGCTTCTAGCGTTGTATACACAATATGTACAACCTAGGGACTGTTGTGGTAGATTCCAACAGAACTTCTACAATAATTTGAGGTTATTGTAGTACAATAACAAATGAGATTGATTGTCTGAATAGAGGAGGGAGAGGAATCATATTTGATAGAATGGTTGGTCTCCTCATCTGGCTTAATGCAGATGAAGAATAAAACGTGTACGCCAGACAAACCAGGACTGTATTTCAACTCAGCTGATTTATTTGACCCAGGGCCAAGAGTGAATAAAAGGTTGACTTCTACATACAAAGGATTTATCAGAAAACCTCAACATGGCTGCTGTGTACAGGAATCAACAATCAGGTTTGCATCTCAAACCTAAATACTGCACATCAAACAGTCACTTGGTTAACATAATTTGAACATACATTGACTATGCTGTACACATTTATACATGAGTAAATCTGGTTTCAGATATTAAGGATTTACACTAAACTTTAAACAACAAATGGTGTTTTCCCATGATTTACTCACATAAAATGCATCAGCTCACAGTAGTCTCTGGGTGGACGAAGCGGTGGAGCCCCCAGACCCCCTGTGGTGGTCCCGGTCTGAGAGCTCCCGAATTACAATTTGTCTCTTCCTTATATCCTATCATGTCTAGCCAAAATAGCCCTATTACAGTTGATCCAATCATGTGGTTGCCCCCACCTCTGGGTTTCTCTGGGGGAGGCCGGCTGCCCCCCCCTTTGATCTCCTGTGTGGATCTTGACTCAATACCCAGAGGGGCCGCTAGTGGCCCCCGTCATTGTCTTCCTGATGGGTCTGTCCCAACAGAAATCTCCTCTTAAATGAATAATATATAACTTTAACATTCCTTCTATATGGCTATAGATGTCTAATATCATCCAAGTACAGTCAGTGCTTTCTTAGACTGATACCAGACATCATATGAGACCTTTTGATACTAAACAGTTGATTAATAGATTGTCCTGTCTTATAATGTCAGAGCCAGTATGAGGTCTCTGGTTAGACCAGCTGTCCTCTGCGTTAATCTGGTCACAGTAGGTGTGACCTTTGTCCCTTTGTTCTGAGTACATTTGTTAGTGGGGGTTTATTGACTATTTCTGTAACACCAGTATCACTTAAAACACCCTCTACTGTTGAAAGGGCACACATTCCTTTTTGCAGTATGGTTCTCTAATTTATTCACACATATTAATTATGAAATTCCAAGGCAATATTACCACATTCCCCACTTTGGCAATTCACATTGTCATATACTGTATATTGACTTGATTTTCATACTAACCATACATAATAAAATTCATTTTTTCCCAAAATTAAAATTCATTTTTTTTTCAAAATTTCTCCATTTTTTCTTTTTCCATTTTTCTTTGGTACATCTCATCAATTTTTTCCTTCTTGTCTTCTTCTTTTCTTTCCCACATTTCCCCTGACTATGGCCCCCTCCCGGGGAATCCAAATGACCCATTCATCCAGAACCCCAATTAACCTACTCTGCCTTAAATGAAACAGTGTTTACCACTCTTCCATCCGGCCTCGTCCTCTGGGCACATTGAATATGCTAAAAACAATTAAAACAATTTAATCTAAACATTACACATTTCAAATAAAACACAATTTTTTAAAATTATGGTATCCGTTTACATGATCTGGGGAGACAGAGATTATTATTCATTCTTTCATACATTTTGCTTCTCCTCTCCTGTTAATTCCTTTTCCAAGTCAGCCCAATCACATTTTGCATAATCAACTCAGTTGGTCTTCTCACCTCTCCCCCCTTTTATGAACATCCCTATGGACATAAACCTTACCACCTCTGCGCACAGACGGACAGGGAGGGCGGAGCAGCACCCAAGGGAAAACATTTTCACCAGAAATTACCGGCCATAACCTACACCTAATCTCCTACCTATGTGTATGTGTTTAGTTCAGTACTCTTGCGTTGTGTCATAATCTATACCAGTTGTTACCGTTCAGTCACCTCCCGTCCAACATACCAACCAATCACACAGAGGCCCTTGTTCAACGCTTTGGTTGCACAGTCTCCGACCGTTTTCGCCCCCCCCCCCTCCACCCCATGTCGGCCAGCCTCAGCTGAAGCCAACGTTTGTAGGCCTGGACCTTGTCATATTCTGTCCCATGACTGTATTTCCATGGATCTACAGACGAACGACTCCGTCAGTCTGGAGGTTTGTCTCAACCTCCGGCCTTTGCATCCGGGGCTATATTGAAGGAGGGGCCGCAAGCGACCTCTTTCCACAGTCCAACAACCTCCCACAGGAACTGACTGAACGGGTTCACACCATCGTGTCATAATCTAATGAAATGTATTCCTACACATTTTCCCCATGATCCCTCCACTTGTGATGGTCCATCCTCCCTCTCCGACTGAACTGCAAGGGAACAAGAACACAAAACAAATTTTCTTTACACAATATGTCAAATATTTCTCAAGAGAAACCAAATGTTTAACCATTATGCAAACGTAATGGGACCACTTAACTGCCATCGATCTGTCCCAATGCATCTCACGCTCCAACAGTCCTCTCACCAGATCATGACAGAGAAACAACAAACGAGGGCAAATAATCAAAAAAACATTCCAACAGATGTGAAAGCCAATCAAATGAAATTAACCAGCTCCAACCGCAGACCACCTTAATGGTTATTTAGAAAGAAAAGAAAAGAAATCAAAACCCTACATCTAAACCTTTCATACCTAAAACAGTCAATCAATGAAAATAAAATAAAAACCAGGTTTTCCAAAACCCAACCGTCCCATTCACACATGTCAGTGACTTTGACACCTCTTAAGCCAGCACATTCTCTCTCTACAGGCTCCATCCACACCCATTCAGGCCACACAACATAGATTAAAAATAGAAAAGAAATTTAAAAATTCAACTTCAATACCTCATCCCTACAAAACATTCAACAGAAATCAAATCAAATGAAAGTAATAAAGACAAACTCCTTCAGTAAAACAAATGATATGAAACAAATGATAATGGTATAACCCAAGTGGTTCGATACACTCCTTACTTAAACACATTTTGTTATTTTTAAGACTAGTTTCACCTTAAGTGAAAGCTAAGTTGTGTGTGTGTATGCATGTGTGATCAAATTGTGTGAATGTGTCTGTGTGTGTCTGTGTGTGTGTGTGTGTGTGTGTGTGTCTGCGTGTGTGTGTGTCTGTGTGTATGTGTGTGTGTGTGTGTGTGTGTCCGTGTGTGTGTGTGTGTGTGCCTGCTCAATCACCCACTGAAATCAAAAGACACTCAGCTCATCCTCACATTTCTAGGTAAACACTCATAAACAAAGCCATTCACGCTTGTTTCACTCATGCATCAAAACTCTCTCATTCAACACACACATTTAACTCATTAATCATCACTCAGGTCCACAGACAACGTTAGTTTCCCTTCCTTCCTGCTCTCATCTCTTCTACTCTCTCATCAGGCTACACTCATCCCTGGCTAATACAATTCACACTTTCTCACCATACAGTTCTCACTGTATCTTCTACTCCTCACATCCAGAGGAAGTCTGGGAACCCCCTCAGCGATAGACCCCAAAACATACCCAGTGTCCTGAGAGCCAAAGCTAATCCTTCTAATCAAACAGGTAGCCCCCCAATGTAATTAACCTCATCTGAGCTGGCTATCCTAATTCAATTACTGTGCTCACTCCTCCATCAGCTGTGTTCTGTATTAGCACGCTTCCTGTCTCAACATTTCCCCTGTCATAAAAATAACTGCCAACTGTTCTCTCACTCTACAACTGTCTCCTGCATCTTCACCTCTGACCTCTCCCTCCTGTTGCATCTAATCTCACGTCATCCTGTCATATAAGAACCGCCTTTGTAAGCAGTTGTATACACGACCCCCCTGGGCCGTTTACTGCCTCAAACGGATTCCTACCCCCCGGGCAATATAACCTTCTCACTTTTGTCTCTTTCATGCTCCATGCATACAGTCTCCCCTGAGCATAAAGGCTTTTGACACAAAGACCCTATCTCCTCACTTCATGAAATAACCTTCATCTGTAAATCATTAAATGGTTAATCACACTTCTCATCTTCCCAGAGGCAAGCCGCCCCCAGGTTTTTGAATTAATCACACATTCCCAGGGAGAAGGCCAACCCCCTCCCCAGCGTATAAAATTATTAAGGATTAATAAAAACAATCATGTCAAAATTTGTCATCTTCAGCAAGCCTCCATCAATAAATTATCCTACAAGTCGGAGGCTTGTGTCAACATTTTAACACTGTATTAAAGATTTAACAATCTAAAACAAGCATAAACACATGTCCTAACCATATTAACAGTGTATTAAAGATTTAACAATCTAAAACAAGCATCAGTAAATTATCCTGCTTCACAACCGGGCTTGTATCAAATTCCACTACAAAAACATTTAGCCAATAATATAAACATTATCCTATTTAAATCTTCAGTGTTATTAAAGCTATAACAAGTATCAACATCTGACATTTCAACATCAATGCATTCTATACAAGCATCTTAATTCAAGCCACATAAAACAAAACATCATTCTACTCAAGCTTACCATTGTACATGTTACACAAATTAAAAATATCCTCTTACCCGTTATTTCTATCCCCTGAGCGAACTATACCGAATGCAAATAGACCCAATCCACGCTGTCCCGCGCATGCGCAGTGGTAACCGAAGCGGCTGATATAACGTCGCTATGACAACCAAAGTCTGCCACGACATTCATAACATGCCCCGATATTCATAATCTGCCACGACATTTATCACGTTATCTACCACGTTATCTACCCCTTCCCCAACATCATCCCCAAAACTCGAAACGTGAAATCTGCCGCCCGCAAACGCCACAAAACAACGGCATGCAAGCTAACTAGCTTTAGCCAGCTCTAATGCGACGTTCAAGGCCCTCACGGGAGCCGTGCCTTTCAAGATCCGTTCATCCACGCAATTCGCTCAGTACCATCCAAAGCATAAACAACTCACACAAGCTTAAAATAACCAATCACTCTAACAGAAAATAAATGTTTAAAACTCTCTCACCAACCAGCGCCGCACATATAGTTCAACACGAATCCTTTCTCCTACCTACTCCGCCTCACTCCACAGCACCGCGAACGTTACATACTCTCCACAACACCATGACGTCACCAAGCAGCGAATCCCTAATATCATATTATACCATCGTTACTGCATCAATAATAACCCTCAAAACGGCAACAATCTCTCCAGTCCACGTCTAGATTCGCCTTACCTGCAATCGCCGCCACATTGTTTAAACAATTCTCTCATAACTCCATCGTAACGTCCCCAGTTTCACCGCGGACTCTTCCACAGAGCTAAGCTAGCTAGCCCCAGCCAACAGCAGGACTCGCCTCCAACATATGTCCGTTGGTTATTAAAATATCATAACAAAATAACATTAAGCTCCTACGTTACGCCAATCATTCATAACCATAGCCATAGCCCCCCCATACAATTCCTAACCACAGCCATAGTCCCCATACAACCATTAAGTACTTATCAGCCAGTTCGACCGAATTGTTTTTGTATCACAGCGAACGTAATTGAATCAACACGCCGGTTTCGCTCAAGATTAAAAAGGGATCTCCGGACCCAATTCGATTGTATGCCTAAGGACGAACACACATCTTCATTTAATTCGGCCGAATAGGTCCCTGCAGACACGTCCCGACTATCACGCGATCAGCCAGCAAACCATTCTATTATTGAGCCTCTTGAACACGCCGGCACCCCTACCTTCTATTAATTATTACGTGTTAATCCTGCAATCGCACAGACCAAGTTCCCCGATCATGCAGGGGCCCAACCCATCTTTACCATACCTGATTTGCATGTTCTAAATAACAACAGAGCTCTTCTTATACACAGCTCTCTCCCCATTCAGAACAAAAAAATCTTAATCAACCATTACCCGCGCCCTCTTCCTGAGAATAATTTTTAGGGAATTTATATACTCAGAACGCGCCCCTGTCGTACACAACAGAATAACCGTGCTTCCTAGCAAGAAAAGCCTTTTACCTGCCGTCATGCGACGCCACCCCCGTTATAACATGACCAGATATCCTGTGCGGCACCAATACGCAATCACATTATTATAACATGAGGCCTTGTAATTACTCCAACTTCCCCGTACAGTTCATAAAGTATATTCCATACGAGTTAACTACCCCAACCCCCGTGGCCCGCATAGGCCGAGACCGGCCTCCTGTGTCTGAATGAACATACAAACACAAAAAGCCCACGTTTGCATTTTCACTGCACAACAAGCGCGATCGTCATACCTCCGGACATCCTAACCTAAGACACCGCAATCCCCAACCCATTCATGCAGAAGCCATATTCACCGTGGGCCCCAAACAGTGGCGTACACAACCAACCTTCATCCTGTTCCTCTCCCTCCTCCATTCAGACAACAAGCCCATCGTTAATCACGTCAAACGCAGCAACACCCCAGCTCTTTGCCCCGTGTCCCCAACACACAGCAAGGTCCAGATATGATACATATGACAAGACCCTACCGCACCTTTTCAGGGGGAGACACAAAGGGTAGGGAAGAACGGCACCATTTCTGTAGTAAATTCCCACAGACTTTCTACAATAATTTGAGGTTATTGTAGCACAATACAATGAGATTGACTATCTGGAAGGAGGAGGAAAGATTCATACTTGATAGAATTGTTGGTCTCCTTATCTGACTTTAGCAGATGAGGAATAAAACGTTTACGCCAGACAAACCAGAACTGTATTTCATCTCAACTGATTTATTTGAGTCAGGGCCAAGGGTGAATAAAAGGTTGACTCTTACATACAAAAGATGATCAGAAAACATTAACAGCTGTCTGTTGTACAGAAATATCACAATCAGGTTTGCATCTCAAACCTAAATACTGCACATCAAACAGTCACTTGGTTAACATAATTTGAACATACATTGACTATGCTGTACACATTTATACATGAGTAAATCTGGTTTCAGATATTAAGGATTTACACTAAACTTTAAACAACAAATGGTGTTTTCCCATGATTTACTCACATAAAATGCATCAGCTCACAGTAGTCTCTGGGTGGACGAAGCGGTGGAGCCCCCAGACCCCCTGTGGTGGTCCCGGTCTGAGAGCTCCCGAATTACAATTTGTCTCTTCCTTATATCCTATCATGTCTAGCCAAAATAGCCCTATTACAGTTGATCCAATCATGTGGTTGCCCCCACCTCTGGGTTTCTCTGGGGGAGGCCGGCTGCCCCCCCCTTTGATCTCCTGTGTGGATCTTGACTCAATACCCAGAGGGGCCGCTAGTGGCCCCCGTCATTGTCTTCCTGATGGGTCTGTCCCAACAGAAATCTCCTCTTAAATGAATAATATATAACTTTAACATTCCTTCTATATGGCTATAGATGTCTAATATCATCCAAGTACAGTCAGTGCTTTCTTAGACTGATACCAGACATCATATGAGACCTTTTGATACTAAACAGTTGATTAATAGATTGTCCTGTCTTATAATGTCAGAGCCAGTATGAGGTCTCTGGTTAGACCAGCTGTCCTCTGCGTTAATCTGGTCACAGTAGGTGTGACCTTTGTCCCTTTGTTCTGAGTACATTTGTTAGTGGGGGTTTATTGACTATTTCTGTAACACCAGTATCACTTAAAACACCCTCTACTGTTGAAAGGGCACACATTCCTTTTTGCAGTATGGTTCTCTAATTTATTCACACATATTAATTATGAAATTCCAAGGCAATATTACCACACTGTCCAAGGTTACCTGCTGCTGCATGGTAGTTGACACACCGCGGCTGAAGGCAGTGTCCGTGCCGGGCATGTTGTCGGGTGATCAGGTGGTGTTGAAGGGCTTGTTGTTGTTGGGGATGGGGGGGTCAGGAGGAGGAGGAACGTCGGCACCAGGTTGTTTCCCTGTTACTTTTATAACAAATGCGTCTAATTTAGGTAGCTTTGCATTCTTCTCGTCCCGTTCTTTTTTGTCGTTTTTTTTTGACGGCCACATTTATGTTTGTAAGGCTTAGGCGGCATGGTTGCGGAATATGGATAATTTACTGACTCACTGATGATTTCACTCGCTGTAAGAGACAGACCTGTCTGCTGTTCGTTTTCCGCGCCAGGTAAATTGTCTCATGACGCAATGACGCATTGATTGCTGGGTAATGTTGTTGTCCTCCAGTAACAAGTCAGATTTTGCACTGGAGGCACAACAGGAGAGACAACATTTCCCAGCAATCATCATTCTTTAATTTATTTTAGGCTACAATCGGGAAGAATAGGAGGGCCCGGGGAAACAAGCGACATAGATACACACCACCACCAGTTTAATTTAATACTTTAATAGTTTGTCAAACACCGCCACGCGTGGTTGGCGCATGGCGCAATGCAGTCTGTCGATCCAGTCCCACGAAAGGGAACTCCATTCAGTCCCGTGCCCGCCCCCCCCCCCCCCCCCCCCCGCGGGGCCCTGAGGTGACTGCCTCGCCTGCCTCGCCTATATCGCGGCCGGTGGCAGAGCCGTATAATTAGAGTTGCGACAGGCTTTGATCTCGCTGCCAGGCGATCACGTGGTTCACGTAGCTCCGTTAGTTCCAATTGTTTTTGCAGCACTGCAGCACTCAGCGCTGTCGACTTGATTTCAGCGGGACAGAACGGCAGAACTACTACTGGTACAGCCATTTTTGGTACTTATTAACACAATGTGCATTGATCACTGTTGCGTTATATAATTTACATGTCTGCTACTTTAATATTTACATTATATTACTTTATATCACTAGGCAATGACGGCAATTTCAAACGTTACTATAGCTACTGATGACTATTCTTTTACATTAGCCATATCACGGCAGTTGTTAAACACTCAAGCATAATTGTATTAATCAGCCCACATTACAGTTATATGTTGACAACACTTTATATTCAATATATATAATACCATTTCAGGGGAGTGGCAGAGAGACAGCATTAGTCAGTTTTTCTGTGGACTGTCCCATAACCTAGGATAAGTTACAAAAAATATTAATGCATAGGCTAACGTTACATACTGTAACATTTACAATATGTATGCATTCATATTTTTCTTGTGCTTCTATGGTCATAAATACACAAATCTTAATGCTATTTATAAGACATTCATACATGCACAAAGTGAATATGGAAATGCAGTGAATATCATACCTCAAGCTGTTTACTCTGCATTTCTTAGCATTTACATTTCATACTGTAACCATTGATGTATTATAAAAGCTCTTATAATACATCCATGACTAACTTAAACGCTGTTCACACTGTATATATCTTAGCGTATTCATACTACTCTTTTCATACTGTTCATTCTGTTAATAATGTTCATACTGTATATCTTAGCACATTCATATACCTACCTTTACCGTTTATTCTATTTATATATCATACATAATATGCAAGTAAAATTACACTGCACTGCACCGCTACTTTTGCACTTCTGGTTCAATGCTAAACTGGATTAAATGTCTTTCGTTGTTTCAGTACTTGTAGTCTGTGCAAATGACAATACAGTTGAATCTAAACTAATCTAAATATCAATCATGCCAGAAACTACTCAATTAAGCCAAGAAAGAAGTTTGGTCAACAGTAGAAAAAATACAAGGCAAGCAATTGCATTCCACACATTTTTTATTATTATAGGCCTATAATATGTCCAGGTAGAGGTCCAGTCTTCCACTCCTGTTGTTGGTAGTGCTAGATTCGGGCCTTGCTGTCACGACTGCTGCTCACAAACCTCAGACTGGACACACGCACGCATGTCATTATAGTGGTAATTTATCCTAGAAAACAAAACAGGGAGAGTTATGGAGTTGCTCATGCACTCTACAACAACACACATCTTGTATCTCTTCTCATCTCTAACATTTCCATTCCACAGCATGCAAGCATACTGCTTCAAGAGGTGTATGATTGTGTATGTGACAATAAAACTCGATTTGATTTCAATATTTTAGAGGGTTTAGAGTTCACCCACCAGTTTCTGCTGTGGGAAACTTGGTATTTTAGTATACATATTTTGCTTGCATCTAACTTTTATAGATCAACATCTTACCATGGTTGGCTGTGCAGCATTTGGATGCACCAATCGGTCCGAGAAAGGGATTCGGATGTATGGCTTATTGGCTTCCCAAAAGACACAGACAGGAGAAGAAAAAGGTTGACTAGTTCATATAGTTTAACTAGTATACAGCTCAGACAACAACTTAAAGGTCAGGCCAGCTTGACTTAGATATGACATGTCCAAGTAAATCACATCTTGTTCTTTTTCTCGTTGTGTTCATATCAATCTTGTGACGGATACGACAAAACCCATAATCTCATCTTTATTTACCTTTCTTGTCATTATCTGTTATTAATTTGTCATCTTAATTTGTCAAATTTTAAACTGTGGCCATAGAAAACAGATAATAAACTATATTCTATTTTTGATACAATTTGACTCATCTGAATTTCTACAGTTTCACTGTTTGGCTCATTTAAAATATTCCACAACAGGTTCAATGTGTTTTACTGTAATATGTACATGACTACAATGAATTTGTGATTGACAATTATGGGGTAAAGTCTGGAATGATTCTGCAGGCACATTTTGAGGGAGAGCAATTCACAGCAAACCAAAAAGGCCAACTAAAATTGAAGGATGATGCTGTTCCAACCATATTTGTGCATCGCCCTAAGCCCAAGAGAAGAAAGGGTCCCACTGTGAGAACCAGCCCAAAACCTCCAGTACATGTTCATGCAGTGGCCAATGACCACACATATTGTGCCCAAATGAACTTTGGTATCTCGTGCATTATTGGGTTTAATAGGACATTTATTGTACATTGGAGGGGGTTGCGTTAGAACATTTACAGGGGCCAGTTTCGAATTGCAGTCTCTCGTAGGTGCTCTTTGAGAGTGGGTAGTGATTCACATTCCTTTACAGCTGTGGGTAGGGCGTTCCACATTGATGTGGCATAATTGCAAAACGTATTTATTCCCTTGTTTGAGCCGAATCTGGGTTTAACATGATTTGTGGAGCTCCCTCTGGTGTTGTGGTCGTGGTATTCACTGACCTTTGGGAAGTATTTGACATATACATGGGTACCTTAGTCATGTAGTGTATCTTGTAGACCAGGCCCATTGCAAGTTGCTGTACTCTGTCGTCTACTCTAAGCCATCCTAGGTTGTCAAAGTGGGCATCTTACCAGACAACAGCATGGCTCCTGGAATGAATGAATGAAAACTTTATTTTTTGTATCCACTTTTTCTCCCATTTTCAATTTTTCTCCCATCCCAATTTCGTATCCTCCAATTCAACCCTCCCCTGTCTCGAACGCTGTTTCTTGCCTCCCACAAGCCGGCTGCAATGTGGACTAAGTCATACGAGTCCCCTTCGATACTAGAGGTAACAGCAGTCACATCTTTTCACCTGCACGGCGCGATCTTTCAGCCGCCCCCATCGCTTCCTGATTCGACCTGTAAGAGTTGCTGTCCACAACGCCCGATCCCCACCCATCAGTTTCCCACCCCCTAATACTGCCAATGTGTATTAGTACGGACGACCAGCTAAACTGAAAGCAATGTGGAGCGCTGGGCTCGAACAGGCGAACCCAGCGTCTCCAGTATTCGTGGTGAGCGCCGTGCCCACTGCACCACGTAGCTGCCAGAATGAAAACTTTATTTAACAGATTGCAGAATGGGTACAATACAGTTCGGCTCAATACGCACAATTGTTAAGGGAATGCAGACCAGAGAAAGACGTTTGTCTTGTTTACATCAGGGTCCCCCATTTTCAATTCATATTGACATTTATGACATACACAACATACATGACATTTATGGCATAGGGACATACAGGTATTTAGTACTGATACATTTGTGACATAAACGGTATTCAAATATACAGTACTGTTACCCATAGATCCTGACAGAGTATATACATATGATGGGGAGGGGACTGTACATTAGGAGGGGGTGGGTGGGTGGGAGAGAAATATACATACGGTGGGGAGGAGACTGTACATTTCTATTAATAATATACAACCTACATATCTACTAATAATATACAACCTACATATCTACTAATAATATACAAACTATATTACTACTAATAATAATAAACCTCACAACTCCAAATTACTGGGACACGTCTCTCATTAGAGTCAAGACCACGAGAGGAGAGCCAGACAGGTCTGTATCCACTGTGTTATTGTCTATATATTATATAATATATTATATTATGTAACCTTACTGTACCTTATATGAAGACCAGTCTATCTAGTGTCATGTGTTATTGTCTATATATTATAACCTTACTGTACCTTATATGAAGACCAGTCTATCTCGTGTTGCTCACTTTAACAATAAATCGAATAAACAAATTGTGAGGATGGGGTTCTTGCGGAGCCCAATAGCAAAACACAGAGAGAATGGAGCGGTTTAGGGGTTTTTAATATTCTTCCCAAGCAGACAGAAATATACACAGTAAATGTACGACAGGCAGGTCTGAATGTCTCTTGGTTTTGGACAGGTGCACTCCTAGTGCAATACGGGTGATTGTCGACACCGGTGTCAGGGGGCGAGAGCAGGAACTCCGTAGAGGAGAGCGTAGACACCGGCTGTGTCGAGGGTGAGAGCGGGAACTCCGTAGAGGAGAGTGTGGACACCGGCTGTGTCGAGGGTGAGAGCAGGAACTCCGTTTGACAGCTCCAGGGGGTTCCAGACGGCTCGCTGGAACTGTGGTCCTTGGGCACAAGAGAAGGCAGATTAAAAACAGGGAATACAAGGAGAGGGTGCCTAGTAGGTCTTCAGACTGAAGGGTCGTACCTAGATAGGCAGTTTAACACTGCGACGCCGGATGACAGGATCTGCCAGGTGATATAGGACCCGCTTGATGAGGGAATCCCTTGCAGCTGATCCTCATCTGGCAGCGCGGGAACGCTCCAGCAGGAAGCCCATGTATGGGCACGTCCGGATGAGGGCAGAGGAAGGCACAGGCCCCGATCGTGACACAAAGATAAACTAACAACACCAATAACTGCAAATAATTTGGTAAATATAACGTTAGGCCAACGTCAGTCAGTATGGTAACGTTATCTAACTGCATTTAGAATCTAACAAGCTATTAACTTACGATAAACATTAACTAAAGCTTGCTACATAAAATACCAATATTGACAAAATCCATGAGTGGTCTGCTAATGCGTTAAAATGTACAAAGTAAGTAAAGTAAAGTAAACTTACCAGCAAGAGTGCCTCGTAAACAATGAAAAGTAATCGCGTTCAAAGCTGGAAACTCCTCCTGCTCGCAGAGCTTGGAACTACCTCCTCCACATGAGGCGCTCCACTTCCGCATTCCACGATAACAATGCAGTCCTATGGGAGTGTCCGAACTCTTATTATACGGCTCTGGAGTACAGTACACACTACTCTGCCTGTGATTGGCTAGTACGTTACATTGGCTAGGTAGTAGCAGAGCTCTGACTGGGTAGTAGGAAACTAGGAATCAGTGTAAGCCAATCACAGGCAGAGTAGGGCGGGTCAATTCGTAGTTCTTTGAGTAGGGTATATCTGCAGTGCCGCAGCCCCATACAGAGTTTTTTACCAGGCTTTATATGGATAAAACTGGGAACGAGGTTAGTCATTTCGCCAGGGCGGGCACAGCTGACTCAGTGGGCGGGCCCGGCCCCCAAAAGCCCGCCCATAGCGCCGGGTCTGGTGTCCACAGACGACGTTTTTTTCAAGCCGGACCGCTTTGAAAATCAAAAATATGCATGCTCAGAGCGTTTGCAGACCTCCGGACCTCAATCTGCTTTAGTCTTGCGACTCCCACGGCTCCGCCACTTGCTCGATTTTGATTGGTCAGTCGGAAAAAGTGACCTTGATGAGCGGCGCTCCTCTCCAACAGTTGAACTATTTTCAACTTTATGCGCCCGGAGCGATTCGCCCAAAAACGCTAGCCGCAGAGAGTGCTAAAACGTGCGGCGGGGCGCTGGGAAAAGGAGCGTGCATGTCGCGTCTTTAGCATAGACATTTATGACAGAAAGGAACTGGCAACTCATAAAACGCTGGCTGTAGACACGGCCCCTTACAGTATATTAGTGGCTTGCTGTTTCCAGTTTAACATCCGACCACACACAGCGAGTTAACAAAAGGCACCTGGGGGGAGATGGTGCATTGAGGAGCCCCCAGACAGTGGCGGCTGGTGAATTCTTCTCCAGGGGGGGCGCTATACCAAACATTTTGCAAACATGTACCGAGGCATGCATTGGCGAATATTTAAGTAGGTAGAGTACAACTATCACCATTGCCATCAATCAATATATGATCACAGTCAGTCAATGCAGCCACGTTTCCAATAGCCCTACACAAACACGCACAGCTCTCTCTCTCTCTCTCTCTCTCTCTCTCTCTCTCTCTCTCTCTCTCTCTCTCTCTCTCTCTCTCGTATTCAGATCCGTCCAATAATAATCACAAATGTATATCTTGTCATTTTAAACAAGTTACCATTATATTGTCCGGGTGATTATGCCCCCCCGCCCCTGCGGCGAAATTAATTAGTTAGTATCCCCCTCTATCTCTCTCTCTCACACAGAAACACACATCCAAGGCTACAGTTCTAAACTACCTTATAGAACAACAGAGTAGTGCGTTGCTCACAACAACAGAGCATCGCTCTAACATGAAATTACCTTATAATTTAAGAGAGCAGTGCATCGCTCACAAGTCACAACATAACAACAGAGCAGTGCCTCGCTTCAACAAACAAGACAGTAGACGATACAGTATACTGCCTATCACAGGTATTTACATACAACCGAACCATGAGAGAGAGAGAGAGAGAGAGAGAGAGAGAGAGAGAGAGAGAGAGAGAGAGAGAGAGAGAGAGAGAGAGAGAGAGAGAGAGAGAGAGAGAGAGAGAGAGAGAGAGAGAGAGATCGTGACTCACTTGTTGTTTAGTTGAAACGAGCGTCAGGTCCAGCAGGCAGATGAGGTCAAAACTCTTTCACTCCAGTGTTCATCTCTCAAAAGGTATTGTTTTCAGGGATTTACCTGCATTCGAAATGTACTGCCTCCATGCTCCATGGTAGCAGCTACTACTAGTCTAGTACGCTGGCAAACTGTCCGGACTGGGGGCGTGACAACACAGCAGGAAGACGGTCAAGGACCCTGCTTGCTTGGATCGCTAGAAAACGCGCCCGACTTCCATCATATTTCAACGCACAGTGCGTTACGCACTGATAAGCGAAATGTATTTGCTTGACCTATTTCATTGGCTGCGAGGATACAGCGATGATACAGTGCACGCCCACTGTGTGTGCGATACGTCTCCGCCCAGCCTCAGAGGTAGCCTACTCTCTATCAGACAGTGACTTCCTGTAAATATTATTCATTTTAAACATGTTTATTTTATTTCTAGGGGTCTAAAATAAAAATAAAAATAAAACATTTTCTTCTTCTCCTGCTCTCTTTACCAGGGGGGGGCGGCGCCCCAGCGCCCCTAGTGGCCAGCCGCCACTGCCCCCAGATGAGTAGACCTCTGCGCCTGGGGTGGAGGAGAAGATTGATGGATGGAGGACGAAGTTGGAGGATGCAACTTCCGCCCAGGAATGGTCCGCCATCTTGACTTTTGGCTCCCATTATAAAGCCCAGGTGTGTCTCCATGACCTCATCGCATACCTATGGGAAAACGGAAGAGAGTTGGACCCCCAGATCCACATGCCTCTGCAGAAGAGAATGTACTTGCATGGTATTAAAAGCGGAGGTAAAATCAATACAAATAACTAGGGACGATATTGGCTTTTTTACCGATACCGATATACCGATATTGTCCAACTCTTAATTTCCGATACTGATATCTACCGATATCAACCGATACCGATATATGCAGGGTTCCCCCAGCAAAACATTTTTGGTAATTAACATTACATATCTCTTGTTGTGGAATTAACACAACATTATGCATACTTTTGACAATAAATTAAATCAGAATTTGTTCTTACTTGCTTGCCTGGGTAAATAAAGGTTAAATAAATGTAAAAAAAAAACGGATAATTTCCAATATCACATTTTAATGCCAATATCGGTAGGCCGATAATATCGGACAACCCTACAAATAACTCTGGCATCGCGAGTGTAGAATTGTACTGTAGATAAAAATGTTATAGTTGCATCTTCTCTGCCCCTCTGGCTTTTGTATGCAAACCGTAGGTGGTCTAAGCAGCTAGATACAGAAGATGTTATGTGTCCGCTTAACACACTCTCCATATATTTACATAAGATGGAGGTGTAGTGTGATGTGCCTACAAATCTTTTAGTTCTGAAGCTCCGGGCTTTTTGGGAATGGAAACGATGTTGTACACATCTCAAAACACTGTACACATCACAAACTGGAGATGTGATGAGCTTAGTTAGAACTCCTTTTGAATGATGAGTACAATGGTTTACCACTCTAGATGTAAGGCCATCAGGCCCTGGGGCTTTGTTGGTCTTAATACAAGCCAGCTGTGTTCTGTGAGTGTAATTGGAACATATTCTGGGATAGCGGGCTACACATTACGTCACACTCAGTACAGTATACGTTTATCTTATCAAATCGGCATTGGTAGTTGGTTAAGGTTAGAGTTTGTCTTAGAGCAGGGCGATAGAACACCAGCCCTGATTCCAAACTCTAACCTTAACCAACTTCGAAAGAGTCGCCTAAGCTTAACCAGTGATAAACTAGGCGTTAGGTAGTTTGCAGGCTGTTAGACCTGGAAATAGGCGCAGAACTTGCCGTCACACGATTGGCGCACATGTCACATGACCAGAAACGGCAGTGGCCAATCAGATCGCGCAAAAGTACAACCCCCTTAGGGAAAGTATTCATGCGCCCCAGCTTGGTTAGAACTAGGTAGCGTGATTTTTTTCCATAGTCTATGTGTGCGAGGACGTCTGGCCATAAGTTCAAGTTTCAAGTTTCTTTAATAGTTGTCATACAGAAGTACAGAATACTTTTATACAAAATGCTTCTTACTGTTACGCTCCAGAGACTGTGCTAGACAAGATAAGTATGAAATAACATAGTATAGCATGTAAATTAGAAGTAAAAAAATGAGGTCACAGTGTTCAGTATAAACATATGTACAATGTTCGATGCAGAATAGACGTAACTGAGTTACCATATAATATACAATATACTATGCAGTGTACTAATATATAATACTATATAGTGCAAAGCAGAAATGGGATGAGGACAATTTAGGTACAATTTACAGTAAGGTGTACGAGTTGTAGTGCAAATCCTTTATCAATAAATATAAAGTGTGGAGAGTGGGTGGTGCAGTGTGTTTGTTTAAAGTGAGTGTGTGCATGTGGATGTGTGTGCTATGTGCATTTGATGGTTGTTGTGTAGTGTTTATTGTTCGTTGAGCAGCCTGATGGCCTGGGGATAGAAGCTTCTTCTGAGTCTTTCTGTGCTCGCCTTGAGACTCCGGTATCGCTTGCCTGACCGCAGCAGTTCAAAGAGGCAGTTGTTCGGGTGGCTGGAGTCCTTAATGATTCTCTTAGCCTTGCCCCTGCACCGCTTGTTGTAAATGTTCTGGAGGGTGGGGAGCCCCCCTCCAATTGTGCGTTCGGCTGAACGTGTCACTCTTTGTAGTCTGCTTCTGTGAGGTTTGGTCCGCTCCCCACCCACACGCTCCGTTCCTTTAAGGTATTTTGTTGATTAATTGCATTCCCCGCCACACGCTCCGTTCCAGTAAGGTGCCGTGTTGATTGGTGCTCTCCCCACCACACGCTTCTGGAGCAATGATCAATTTCATCCCGCAGCTGTCACAGCTTGTCATCAGCGCCCTGTGGCTTTATATACCCTGATCCCCCTAATATCGATGTTGGATCGTTTTGAATATACTCCTGCATTTGCCTGTCTTTCCCGTCGCTGTTCCCTGTCTGTTGCTCCCCAGGACTTTCGTGAAGTAATCCCTGTGGAGAACCTGATTCCCCGTACGAAGCTGCGCCTCGTTTATCTGCCCGCTTTACGCGTTGCGCTCTGGTGAGTTTTTGGAAACAGTTCTTTTTGGATCACCAGTTTTTTGTGTGTTTGTGAAACACCGAAGAGATCCCGTTTTTGTTATACTGTTCTCACCTATTTTTTGTGTTGGATTTACACTTTGGATTACCGTATTGTTTTTTCTCTGGACTCTGCTAACTGTGTGTATCACACCGAAGATCAAGTCACTTGGATATTTATTTGCATCAGTCACCTCTCTGTTTCTGTTGTGCGCTGGGCTAACTCGGATTTCTCTCTCTCTCTCCGTTTCCACCTGGAGTGAAAGCTGGGAGGATCTGCAGAGCGGCTTCAGACGTCACAAGCTAATTCCTCACCACCACCTACTGGGAGAATCTGCAGAGCCGCAACAATCTTCACATGCCAGATTCCCCGTTTGTTCTGTTGCTCAACTTAATTCAACCTTGTGACTCTGAGAATAAATACGCCCTTGCTTTGGCTAACTCTGAAACAACTCTCTCTGTGCCGTTGCGCTTGAGGTCGGTTACAAACCCTAACATTACGATCCAACCATGACGACCCCAGCCGACACAGAGAGAGTCAGAACAGCATTGGCAGTCCAGATAGAGTTAACCAAGGGCCACAGCCTACAGCTAGATGCGGCTGCGGCTGCTGTACAGGAACTCCGAGAGCAGGTCCTGCCTATTCAGGGGTCCCTGGGCTCTCTGGCTAGCCAGCAGTCTAGTATTCTCCTCCACTTACAAACGCTGAGTGAAACCGTTAACACCTTGCTTTTAACCCCACTTCCTTCAGGAGCCTTGGCCGGAGCATCACCCGCAGCCCTGGCAGGCCCCGCGCCTCCCGATCCCGCACCTCGGGAGCCCCGTCTCTCCGAACCATGGTTGTTCGACGGTAACTTCGAGGATTGTGCCACATTCATCATGCAATGTGAGTTGGTTTTTCATCATCAACCCAGTCGTTTCACTTCAAGGGGAGCCCGAGTGGCTTACATGACTAACTTGCTCTCAGGCCGGGCAGCCCAGTGGGTCACTGCCTCCTGGGCAATGGGGGCAGATTTCTGTTTTTCCTACCCAGACTTCGTGGCTGAGCTCTGCAGGGTTTTCCACCACCCAGCCCGTGGCCAGGACCCTGGAGCCCGGTTGGGTACCTTCCGGCAGGGCAGTGGCGGGGTTACCGACTACGTGCTGGAGTTCAGACTGGCGGCTACGGAGAGCGGTTGGAACGATCAAGCACTTCGTCTTACCTTCATGAGGGGGCTCAACGACGCAGTCAGGGACCAGCTCGCGACCCGTGAGGAACCTGAGTCCCTCGAGGACCTGTTCAGCCTTGCCATTCGCATCGACGGACGCCTCCAGGAGAGAAGACGTGAGAGAACCCGACAGGGACCTCCAGAGGTACTCCGGACCCCCCGTACTCGTGACGGTACTGCTGGTCGCCCTGCTCCCAACACGACTGGTGGCTCTTTTCCCTCCCGTTCGGTGCCCGAGGAGGAACCCATGCAGCTGGGACGTTCTCATCTTAGCCAAGCTGAACGGGAGGCGAGGTTCAGGTCTGGCCTTTGCCTCTACTGCGGTCGGGAGGGACACCGTATCGCCAACTGCCCCACCCGGCCAAAAGACCAGGCTCGCCGGGACCCCGGGAGATCCTGGTGAGCCGTTTTTCTCGTTCCCAGAGCCGTGCACCACCTGGCCACCTGATGAGCGTCACCCTGGCCTGGGCGGACCAACGGGCCACGGTGGAGGCACTCATTGACTCGGGGGCTGACGAGACTCGCTGCACGAGCCCCACATCGCCTGGTCCTCCGGTACCATCAAGGGTTGGAGCTCCTCCTGTCTTGCCCAGTGTCTTCAGGCGGCGTCCTGTCCCTCGCCCCGGAGATCCGTTGGTGAGCCGCCTCCGGACCTCTCGACCATACCCCCCGAGTACCACGACCTCATGGAGGTTTTCAGTAAGTCCAGGGCTCAGGCCCTTCCGCCTCACCGGCCTTACGACTGTGCCATCGACCTCCGCTCAGGGGCTCCCCTTCCCGGCAGCCGCCTCTACAGTCTGACCGTCCCGGAGAAGGCAGCGATGGATCAATACATCTCTGAGTCCTTGGAAGCAGGACTCATTCGGCCTTCCTCCTCTCCTGTGGCGGCCGGTTTCTTCTTTGTTGGGAAGAAGGACGGAGACCTTCGACCCTGCATCGACTATCGCCAGCTCAACGAGATCACCATTAAGAACAAGTATCCTCTACCTCTCATGAACTCCACCTTCGAGCCTCTCACCCAGGCTACCGTCTTTACCAAGCTGGACCTCCGGAGTGCCTACCATCTAGTCCGTATCCGAGAGGGCGATGAATGGAAGACCGCCTTCAAGACTCCCAGGGGCCACTACGAGTACCTGGTGATGCCGTTCGGCCTCACCAACGCTCCGGCGGTATTCCAGGCGCTCATGAACGACGTCCTTCGTGACATGCTGGAGGAGTTTGTGGTAGTATACCTAGACGACATCCTCATCTTCTCCAAGACCCTCGAGGAACACATCAAGCATGTCCGCTGTGTGCTGGAGCGCCTCCTCCACAATCGGCTCTTCGTCAAGGCGGAGAAGTGCCGATTCCACTCCGACTCCGTCGATTACCTGGGCTTCATCGTGGAGAGAGGCTTGACCCGAGCTGATCCTCGCAAGATCCAGGCCGTGGAGGAATGGCCGGAACCCACCTCTCGGAAGGAGTTACAGAGCTTCCTTGGGTTCGCCAACTTCTACCGAAGGTTCATCCGGAACTACAGTCAAGTGGCGGAACCGCTTACCAGACTGACCTCTCCCGCCCTGCCGTTCGACTGGTCCCCAGCGGCGTGTGCTGCGTTCCGCTCCCTCAAGAAGAGGTTCACTTCCGCCCCGATCTTGCTCCATCCAGACCCCAAGAGACAGTTCATTGTTGAGGTGGACGCCTCGGATACTGGACTGGGAGCTATCTTATCCCAGCGGTCGGCAACAGACCAGAAGGTACATCCGTGCGCCTTCTACTTGCGTCGGTTCCTCCCTGCCGAGAGGAACTATGACATCGGCAATCGGGAGCTGCTGGCGGTTGTGGCTGCCTTGGAGGAGTGGCGTCATTGGCTAGAGGGGGCCGAGGAGCCGTTTACCATTTGGACGGACCACAAGAACCTGACGTACATCCGTGCTTCCAAGCGCCTCAATGGCCGGCAGGCAAGATGGGCCAGCTTCCTCAGTCGATTCGACTTCTCGCTGACGTTTCGCCCTGGTTCCCGCAACACGAAGGCCGACTCCCTGTCCCGGTTACACTCCAAGGGGGCTCCAACCACTGAGGACCCGACTCCCATCCTCCCAGAGGCCAGGGTGGTAGGAGTCGTCACCTTGGGCATCGAGGGGGTGGTAAGGCGTGCCCTACGCTTCCATCGCGCTCCAGGCAATGTACCGGTTCATCGTCTCTTCGTCCCCGACTCGGTCCGGTCCCGGGTCCTCCAGTGGGGCCATACCAGCCGGTTCGCCTGCCACCCGGGCGTTCATCGCACGTTCTCCTTCCTGGCTCGTCGATTCTGGTGGCCCACCATGAGGAACGACGTCAAGGAGTTCGTACTGGCCTGCGCAGTCTGCGCCCGCAGCAAGGCCTCCCACCAGGCACCCTCCGGGCTATTACAGCCGCTTCCCATTCCGAGCTGTCCTTGGTCACATGTGGCGCTGGACTTCGTCACGGGTCTTCCCTCCTCCCAGGGGAACACGTGCCTTCTGACCGTGGTGGATCGGTTCAGCAAGGGGGTTCACCTCGTGGCCCTTCCCAAACTTCCCTCGGCGGACCTCCTGACACGCCACGTGTTTCGCCACAATGGTTTTCCCCAGGACGTCGTCTCGGACCGGGGGCCCCAGTTCACTTCCCAGGTATGGCAGGCTTTTTGCAAGGGATTGGGGGCAACGGTCAGTCTTTCCTCTGGTTATCATCCCCAGACTAATGGACAAACGGAGAGGATGAACCAGAGTGTGGAGTCTGCTCTTCGGTGTGTGGCTGCCGAGAGACCATCTTCTTGGAGCCGTTTCCTTCCCTGGGTCGAGTACTCCATCAACTCCATGGTCAGTTCCGCCACCGGCCTCTCACCCTTTGAGGTATCCCTGGGCTACCAACCCCCTCTTTTCCCAGCACAGGAGACGGAGGTGGCAGTTCCCTCCGTACAGGACCACCTCGACCGGTGCCGTCGGGTCTGGGAGATCGCCAGGACCGCGCTGCTCCGGTCATCAGAGCGCGCCTGTCGTGGGGCTGACCGGCGCCGGGCTCCTGCGCCTACGTACCACCCTGGGCAGAGGGTGTGGCTTTCCGCGAGGGACCTCCCACTTCGGTCCTCGGCCAAGAAACTTAACCCCCGGTTCGTCGGACCTTTCGAGGTTCTGAAGGTACTCAGTCCGGCGGCGGTGCGTCTTAAGCTTCCTGCGTCCATGCACATTCACCCCGTTTTCCATGTGTCCCGGGTTAAGCCTGTCTCTCTCAGTCCCCTGATGCCTCCTGCTCCGGAACCACCTCCTCCCAAGATGGTGGACGGTCACCCCCAGTCAGTGGCGGTTGGAATGCCCCACGGGCCCCGAGGCGAGATTGACAGCTCGGGCCCCCCCCCCCCCCGATATTTATTGTATTATAAAAAAAAAAAAAAAAAAAAAAAAAATCCAACATGAAACAAAACATATCACAATACAATAATAATACGTCAAATGTATATACTCTCTTTTCTGGACTCTTTTCGTATCACAAACAGTACTGTATTTGCAAATCTGGTATGTCATGTATAGATGTAGCACTACTGTCTATCTGTATGTCATTATGTTATAATGAATTGAAAATGGGGGACCCTGATGTAAACAAGACGAAAGTGTTTCTCTGGTCTGCATCCCCTTAACAATTGTATGTATTGAGCTGTACTGTATTGTACCCATTCTGCAATCTGTTAAATAAAGTTTTCATTCATTCACCATGACATGTTTAGGTATTTGGCCAGATCCAGCTTGTCTGTGATGAGAGTGTTTTCTGTCTTTATGATTGACTATCATCATTAGATATTTCAGTTTCGTTATTACAGTAGCTGGCTAACAGTACGTTAGTTGACTAATACCAGAGTCAGAATTGGGTAATATGCCGACTACTGGCAGTGATGCGACCTATGTTACCACATAACTTTTGTCATCTCTGGTACTATGCAGTGCACTATGCAAAACGGCAAAGAGATAGGTAACGTTCGTTAAGTGCCAAATTACCATCATCATGATACACCCTCACATAATTCACAAAGTGTTCACGTGCGCCACCCATGTGGTAACCTAGAAATACCATAGATTGTGGCTAGGTGGTAACGTATATGTTTTCTATAATCACTATGAATTGAAAATGGGGGACCCTGATGTAAACAAGACAAACTTCTTTCTCTGGTCTGCATCCCCTTAACGAGCCGTACTGTATTGTACCCATTCTGCAATCTGTTAAATAAAGTTTTCATTCATTCATTCATTCATTCACATTACGTTAGTTAGCATCCAAGCTAGCGTGATAACGTTAGTAGTACTAGTTAGCTTACCTGCAATAATGTTGTCATCGTCCTGGACAGATAAGACTTGTTAAATCATAATATATCCACACTGGTCCTCGGTAAATGTCCCCTTTAGCTGCTCGGCGTCGTCGGATTTTAATACACCATGGTAGCGGTGGTGATGTGGGGGACCCTGATGTAAACAAGACGAAAGTCTTTCTCTGGTCTGCATCCCCTTAACAATTGTATGTATTGAGCTGTACTGTACTGTACCCATTCTGCAATCTGTTAATAAAGTTTTCATTCATTCATTCATTCATGTTTCAGGTGACTTATTATGTTGAACATAGCTTGCGATATGTTTCTCTGATGTCGCGTTCACGTTACGTGGGAAGAAGCGGAAGAACCAGAGGACATCTCGTTGCTACAACTAGGAAGCCTTCACGCATTGACTCGATCAAAACGCCCACATCCATACTTCCGCAATTCGTGACGCGAAGTGGGAGATATCGGGGTCTATAAAAAATCCCATATGTCCTAGTAGGAATTACAACTAGGAGGCTGACGTGAATGGTTTTTCCCAGTCGGAAGCTGATTCTTCCGATTCTTCCCACGTAACGTGAACGCGACATCAGAGAAAAATATCACCTCCGCGCTGCTTGTGAGATTTACGTGGCTACGTCACAGCCAAGGAAAGGGAGCGCTGGATTTGTGCAAAACGCCCTGTTCCTAAACCACACGCTATCAGTCGTACTCGTACCACAGTACTGGCAAAACGGGAGGAGCCTAGAATCAAAACAAACGCACCAGTCCCAGTTGCCGTTACCACCAGTTGTGTTCGATCCAGTCCCACACGCGAACGGCAACTCCATTCAGTCCCGGGCCTGGGCCCGGGGCCGGAGGGGGGGCCCGGGGCCCGGGCCCCCCCTCCTGCCAGACGGTGGGCGGGCCCTAAGGCAGCTGCCTCCCCAGCCGCGCCTATAGCTCCGCCCCTGCCCCCAGTGGCAGGTCCGCCGGTTGATTGGCGTTCGACGGCGGGGTCGGGGGTTCCAGTACCTGGTGGACTGGGAGGGGTACGGTCCGGAGGAACGGAGCTGGGTCTCCCGCCAGCTCATCGTGGATCCCGGCCTGATCACCGACTTCCATCGTGCCCATCCGGGCGAGCCGGGTCGGCCTGGTCGCCGGGTGGCTCCCGTGGAGGGGGGGGTACTGTGAGGTTTGGTCCGCTCCCCACCCACACGCTCCGTTCCTTTAAGGTATTTTGTTGATTAATTGCATTCCCCGCCACACGCTCCGTTCCTGTAAGGTGCCGTGTTGATTGGTGCTCTCCCCACCACACGCTTCTGGAGCAATGATCAATTTCATCCCGCAGCTGTCACAGCTTGTCATCAGCGCCCTGTGGCTTTATATACCCCGATCCCCCTAATATCGATGTTGGATCGTTTTGAATATACTCCTGCATTTGCCTGTCTTTCCCGTCGCTGTTCTCTGTCTGTTGCTCCCCAGGACTTTCGTGAAGTAATCCCTGTGGAGAACCTGATTCCCATTACGAAGCTGCGCCTCGTTTATCTACCCGCTTTACGCGTTGCGCTCTGGTGAGCTTTTGGAAACAGTTCTTTTTGGATCACCAGTTTTTTGTGTGTTTGTGAAACACCGAAGAGATCCCGTTTTTGTTATACTGTTCTCACCTATTTTTTGTGTTGGATTTACACTTTGGATTACCGTATTGTTTTTTCTCTGGACTCTGCTAACTGTGTGTATCACACCGAAGATCAAGTCACTTGGATATTTATTTGCATCAGTCACCTCTCTGTTTCTGTTGTGCGCTGGGCTAACTCGGATTTCTCTCTCTCTCTCCGTTTCCACCTGGAGTGAAAGGAGGGAGGATCTGCAGAGCGGCTTCAGACGTCACAAGCTAATTCCTCACCACCACCTACTGGGAGAATCTGCAGAGCCGCAACAATCTTCACATGCCAGATTCCCCGTTTGTTCTGTTGCTCAACTTAATTCAACCTTGTGACTCTGAGAATAAATACGCCCTTGCTTTGGCTAACTCTGAAACAACTCTCTCTGTGCCGTTGCGCTTGAGGTCGGTTACAAACCCTAACAGCTTCGGTCTTGTGCAGTGCTATTCCCAAACCAGGAGGTGATGTTGCCAGTCAGGATGCTCTCTATTGTAGAAGTTCTTAACACTTTGAGCGCCACGCCTGGTTTTTCCGTTTTACCGGCTGAATGCCACCATCGGCGCCAATGTTAACGTTAATATCGCCTAATCTATGTTTTAAATTATGGCTATGTGTCTAATCTGCCCATCGCATTATCAAAGACTATTTTCCAGTCAGTGCTGTCAAGGCAGATTGTTTTTTTATCGCGTCGTTTCCGTTTCAGAGCAGTTAGAAAAGCCCCCATTTTGATATAAAAAACAGCTCATTCTGGAGCATTCTATGAAAATCGTCTTTTAGTGGAATATTCCACAACGTTGATATTCGTCTGCCTTTTTATGAATCGTTTTCAAATAAACGCTAGATGATCAATATTATACGTGCACGCAAGCACATTACAGCCGCGCACGGATAATCGCTCCGTTGATTTCCTCACAGACTTTTACAGTGAAACCGAAAGAAGACATTTCTCAAAACAGCTTATAACTTCATCAAACTTACTCTGATTATCCTAACACTGATAACATAGAGTCCTTACCTGACATCAGATGGTATCCAACTGGTATATTCCAATTCCTGATCACCATTCGAAAAAATCGATACGTGTATGGATCCAACGCGATACTGTAGATCTCCATGATCCGCGGGGATCTGAGGTTCCAGAATGAACTGTGGTAACCCTGGCTGGATCAGTGAACTGGAAAATGTGGAGTACCGGATTTTTTTCCCCATTCATTTTCATTGAGTCCATTCCAAAATCACTTATGGCATCTGGGAGACGACAGGGGACGCTTTTTTCCACAGTGATCGCCGGCGCCGCTCGGCTATACTTGGGTAGGCTCGGGTGATGCAACAATTTTTCAGATCGCTAAAAAAAAGAAAAAAAAGAAATCCGAGAAATCACCTATAAAAAAACCAGAGAAATCTCGTGAGTGGCACTCAAAGTGTTAAGGATCTTCTGACTGACTTGGAACTTCCTTAGGCGCCTGAGGAAGTAGAGGCGTTGTCGTGCCTTCTTCACAACACTGTCAATGTGTGTGGTCCATGTCAAGTCCTCGGATATGTGGGCTCCGAGGTACTTATAGCTGTTCACTCTCTCAACCGGTGCCCCGTCGATGCTGAGGGGGCTGTAGTCCTTGACCCCCGACCTCCTGAAGTCCACAATCATCTCCTTTGTTTTGCTGACATTCAGGGAGAGGCTGTTTTCCTGGCACCATCCCGCCAGGACCTTGACCTCTTCCAGGTAGGCCCTCTCGTCGTTTGCAGAGATCAGGCCCACCACTACTGTGTCGTCAGCAAATTTGATGATTGTGTTGTTACTCCGCTGAGCCACACAGTCGTGTGTGTACAGGGAGTAGAGGAGGGGACTCAGAACACAGCCCTGGGGGGCCCCTATGTTGAGGGTGATGGATGAGGAGGTGCAGTTGCCTGCTCTCACCACCTGGGGTCTGCCCGTCAGGAAGTCCAAGACCCACTGGCAGAGGTCATAGTTCAAGCCCAGGTCCCTGAGCTTGGCTATGAGTTTGGAGGGGACTATGGTATTGAATGCCGAGCTGTAGTCGATGAATAGCATTCTCACATAGTTCCCCTTCCTCTTGTCCAGGTGTGATGCTGCTGTGTGCAGCACATGGGCTATGGCGTCCTCCGTGGACCTGTTGGGGCGGTATGCAAATTGCAGGGGGTCCAGGTTGGTGGGGAGGAAGGAGCAGATGTAGCCCTTTACTAGCTTCTCAAAGCACTTCATGGCTATGGAGGTGAGATCTACAGGGCGGTAGTCGTTGAGGCAAGCAGGCTTGGATTTCTTGGGTACAGGGATAATAGTGGACTTCTTCAGGCAGGTGGGGATGACAGCCTGTTCTAAGGACAGGTTAAATATGTCAGTGAATACCGGGGCCAGTTGGTCGGCACAGACTTTTAGGACGCGGCCGAGGATGCCGTCTGGTCCTGCTGCCTTCCTGATATTCACTTTTTTAAAGGTCCGCCTCACCTCATGCTCTGTTACCCTGAACACAGAGTCTCCATCAGCAGACCCCCCCCCCCCCCCCCCATTGCCGTGGCTTGTGGGCTGGTGTTGTTATTACCAGCCTCAAACCTCGCATAGAAGGTATTGAGGTCATTTGCTAAGGAGATGTCACTGTTCAGTTTGAGGGAGGTGCCTTTGTAGTCTGTCATCGTTTTGAGGCCCTGCCACATAGCTCTGGAGTCAGCCTGTTCAAACTGGAGTTCAATTTTATCCCTGTAGCGCCGTTTTGCCTCTATTACTGTCCTCCTTACGTTGTATCGCGCCACCTTGTGGTCATTCATGTTGCCTGCCACCAGGCCGTCGTTGTATGCTGTGGTGCGCGCTTTCAGAGCTTCACGGACGGATTTGTCTACCCAAGTGGCCAATCAAATCACGTTAAAAGCAAACGTGACCAAACGTCTTCACCTTTGGAATATGCAATGAAGCATTAGCACTTTATTAGCAACTTATTTTTCGCTGGCAGGACATTTACTGAGGACCAGCACAGCACACCACTGTGGATATTATGATTTAACAAATCTATCTGTCCAGGAGGAGGACCACATTATTGGCCAGGTAAGCAGCCTAAGCAGTTTATAACTAACGTTATCAGGCTAGCTTGGATGCTAACTACTAACGTTATCAGGCTAGCTTGGATGCTAACTACTAACGTTATCAGGCTAGCTTGGATGCTAACTAACGTAACCAAGCTAGCTTGGTTGTAGCCCCTTTCGTGACTGCGATGCAAGCCAGTCACTTATTCCTCCGTAGTAGCCAGGTTAATTTGCACCACCAAGTACTGCTTAAAAGCTACACTGTAAACCCGAATAAGTTTCCAGAACTTAAAAAAATTTAGGCAATCCCATGCCTCAATTTTTTTAAGTTGATAAACTCAAATGTTTTCAGTTGGCTAAGACTTACAATTATCAGTTAAGGCAACTCAAATATGGTCTGTTACTGTGACTTAAGGCGAGACACTGCAGGTGAATAGTCAAATATACTTTTTTTGTTGATTTTGAGATTTTGTTATATTTTGCTTCCTAAACATGTCTTCTATGAAACTAGTGACAATAAAACGTCAATAACATACATTTAGTTGTTTATTTTATATCATTTACCTTATTGCATCCATAATTGTGCACATATTTAATGGGGAAGTGCCTAATTTGCATATATAAACATACATTTCAGAAAACTTGCAATATATTTTTTCTTAGTTTATATGTACATAACAAATTGGGAAAGTTTCATAGTGATATCTATTCAAATATTTGTTGCCTATTAGGGGGTACTACACTGTACTACACTGTTTGTAGCCTGTGTGTAGTTCTGTTCAGTTCAATAACATCATTATTATTATTATTCAGTTATCAGGCATGTGTTTAGGTTGTCTATTACTAATGGTTTGATTAGGTATTGTGTTTGTAAATATCTGTTTAAAAAAAAAAGTATGGCATTTTACAATACAGAACTTTGAATGCGTTTTCCCAAAAATTAGTTTTAAGAGTTTTTCCTCATACTCTGAGCCAGAAATCTCCACTTCAGTAGCACTCACATACACCAACCCTTCCAGTTCTATTCATATCTATGTTCTGAAGGTATTTACAGAAGGGTTTGTTGATATCGCATTCATACCCTGATTTATATCACATTTTATTCCTAAAAACATGGCGAAATATGGAATTTTACCATAAAAATTTACTGAATGGAGTATTTTCTGATTTATGGAGTGATAAAAAGAGATATCCAAAATCCCCTCTGTAATAACCTTTGGCTCTAATATGTCAACAAAATGAAACTATAATTTTGAAAATTGCTTTATCCAATGTTCAGATTTCTGTCCTGGAATTATATGCAAATTAGTGCATATTTAAGTAGATCGTGCCTAATTTGCATATTTAAACATACAATTTCAGAAAACTTGTAATACAAAAAAGTCTTGTCTTAATATAAATAATCAACTGTGGAAGTTTCATTGTGATAACTATTAGTTAATTTTTTTACCCTATTCACCTGCAGTGTCTCCCCTTAAGGTTCTCAGTTAAGTCAAATCAAATATGGTCAGTTACTCTGACTTACAGTTCTCAAGTGGAGTCAACTCAAATATGTTCAGTTACTGTGACTTACAGTTCTCAGTTAAGGCAGTTCAAATATGTTCAGTTACTGTGACTTAAGGTTCTCAAGTGGAGGCAACTCAAATATATTCAGTTACTGTGACTTACAGTTCTCAGCTAAGGCAATTCAAATATGTTCAGTTACTGTGACTTAAGGTTCTCTAGTGGAGTCACCTCAAATATGTTCAGTTACTGTGACTTACAGTTCTCAGTTAAGGCAATTCAAATATGTTCAGTTACTGTGACTTAAGGTTCTCAAGTGGTGTCAACTCAAATATGTTCAGTTACTGTGACTTACAGTTCTCAGTTAAGGCAGTTCAAATATGTTCAGTTACTGTGACTTAAGGTTCTCTAGTGGAGGCAACTCAAATATATTCAGTTACTGTGACTTACAGTTCTCAGTTAAGGCAGTTCAAATATGTTCAGTTACTGTGACTTAAGGTTCTCTAGTGGAGTCACCTCAAATATGTTCAGTTACTGTGACTTACAGTTCTCAGTTAAGGCAATTCAAATATATTCAGTTACTGTGACTTAAGGTTCTCAAGTGGTGTCAACTCAAATATGTTCAGTTACTGTGACTTACAGTTCTCAGTTAAGGCAGTTCAAATATGTTCAGTTACTGTGACTTAAGGTTCTCAAGTGGAGGCAACTCAAATATGTTCAGTTACTGTGACTTAAGGTTCAACCTTAAATCCATGTGATTAAGTTAACAGAACTCAAAGACATTGAGGCAATCTAATGCCTCATTTCTTTTAAGTTAATCAACTAAAATGTTTAAGTTAATCAACTCAAATATTTGCAGTTACTATTGAAGTATCTTACCTTCATTTATACCTATATCTAAGTTCTGTGATCGTATAGTCTTTTATTACCCTTCTCCTCTGCATTGTTTGGTATTTCAGATGTTCGGTTCAATTAAGGAAAGAAGCTGACGAGGTGGTCCAATCAAACAAACTGCGGTGTTTATTTCTATTTCTTAATAAACCACAGCTTATGAATCAAAACAAGTACATCGTCTCTTTGGTATATCTAATTGTCTCTTTGATGAGGCAGTTGGTCCAAGCTCGGATCAGCTGCGGCCGTCAGAGCGTTCTTCTTCTGGGGTGGGTTGTCTCGGCAACCCTGGTCTCTGTGATTCTCCAAGCTGGGAGCGCTTGATTCTGTCTCGGCGGAGTCTGGTGGTTGCCAAGGTAACTCTTCTCCACGATTTCCTGACGCAGCGCGGGGCGCTCGTTTTCCTCCTCTCAGGATCGTCTTCCCATCGTCTCTCTCCGTGGCAGGATCTCCTGCTGCGAGGCGATCGTCTATCATCGGGTCTCAGTGGCTCTGAGTCTCCGGCTCGGCTCTCGAGTTTCCGGCTACCCCGTCTGTCTGGTTGTGTCTCAGCGCTCCAGGTCTGTCTCTCAGTCTCCAGGTTCCTTCTGTGTGTCTCTCGCTCTCCAGGATCCTGTCCTTCTCCTCGCCTGCCCTTTTTAATGAGATAGAAAAAGACCTCTCCCCTGCCTGTCTAGTGACGTCACTCCCACAATCGGGCTTCCCCATTGGCCAAATTCCTTCTAGTAGGAACTTGTCTGTTAGTGACATGTCAGCTTTGGTCTGCTGACACAACATTTCACAATATAATCTGCCCGGCTGTTTTTAGCAGTTAGTGGTTACCGTATTAGGGAATCCGTTCAATGAGTAACACATCCTCATGTTTCTTGTGACACAATGTTTACACAGTCTAGATTGGAGCCTTTAATAGAATACTTTGTTTCTTGATTAACCATTTGACCAATACTGTATAGTTTTACCTTCTAGCATTAAGAGTTTTTATTCTTTATTGTGACTAAGTTTATACCATTTAGCCTATTGGGTTCATTATTTTACATTTAGAATTTAGCAAATCAACTCATTTTATTTGAACCCAAACACATGGACACTTTTCTTTACCATACTAATGGTAGTCTTGGCTGAAAACAGTTGTTAGTCATTTCACCACATGTTATTTGATTTTCATATTGTAGGACGATTTTCTAGTCTCCATGAAACACCACATTTTGCAAATGGTCTCTGATATTTACCAATTAAATGCATTTCTTATTGTTTTACCGTTTCTGGCTTGCTAAACCTTTTTATCTACATTATTGATTTGCACTGTTTTAACTGGTGGCATTTCTTGTGATGTGAAATGGAGATTCCAACCGTTGGTGTCACCTTTCTGACCTCTGTACCTTTAGTCAGCAGCTGCCGTTGTAACCTAAATTGCTTTAGCTTAGTGTAAATATGACCTTTTGAAACCCAACTGTTATTTTCAGTTTGGTCTTCCTGTTTCTAAGATAATTATCTCCTTTCCTCTGTCTGTTATTACCAAATAGGTTCGCCCTGTGGGGGAAATGAGTCATTCTTGAGTAAGCTTTTGTTCCTCTCTTAGTTAGAGTACATACTTCCTTCCTGCCCTATCTTAATATAGCCTGGAGGGGTCCGTTTATGACCTTATTGACCTTTGCCATCTGGTCGGGGGAGTCACTGTCTCAATTACAACCAACATGGTGTTTTCTGCTCCTTCTTGCAAATCAGCATTTTGTCTTATAATTTTGTACATTTTTAGTTGTTTTATTTAGATAAATTCACGACAATCCACCCTTAGTGGGTTCTATAACCCACTATATAGCACCAATATGTTCTAAATTAAACATGTTAAAATCATAATTATCATTTTTGCTAATATTTCCTAAAATTTCAAAAAAATCCAAAATTTACACAAATCGAACTACCAAACCCATTTCCATCTGTACAGTTCCAAAATTCATCATTTCACCTACCTTTTCCTCCTTGCACAGTTATACACATTATCAGTTATAAATACGACATCCAGTCTAGGTCCGTCTCTTTATACAAAAAGAATATCGTACCATTCTCAGCTTATTTCGTTTAAGACTATACATTATCCATGTAATTACCAAATATGTCTATTTTGTGTAATGGACTCTGCAAGAAAAGATTAATACATCATACCAATAAAAGATTAACACTCTAAACCTTTGAGGGAAATTCAAACAAGCAACATAAATCATTCCTTCTCCTTGAAAAGACCACTGAGGCCTCAATTATTCTTCACTTTCATCCCTGTCATTTATCTCTATTTCAACCTCTGAGGTCTTTACTGCTAACTTGTTTTGACTGTTTTCTTCTTGTTGTATTTTGTGCTAACCACAGCCTCTTCTCTGTTGTATGCAGGTCTCGGTACTGCTCCGATTTTCCACAGAAGGAAACGATTTTCCCTCTGTCCTTTTTGCATTTTGGATTGTTATTTACAAACACACAATAGATTGGAAACTTTTATTTTCGCAGATACATCTCTACTGTTCTGCATTTTGACAATACATTTTTCTCCAAATTAATTATCTATATTTTTCACGGCTTCTTAAGTTAGCATTCAATCAAATCACCTTTGTCTCATTTCTTTTTTGTGCTGTACTGTTTTACTAGATCAAATATCTCAAGTTCAATACAATACTACCTCCACCCTTGAAAGTGGAATAACCATTATTTCACTATCAATACCTTATTTCCAGACAGTCTCCTCGGCCCGGACAGTCAGCTCTAGACGAGGCCAATCACCTTGGATGGCAACAAACCACAGTCCCTTTAAACACACATCCCACACACTCCGCCAGCCTTCAACAAGCCGGTGCAGAGTCTCCCATAAGTCAATCATCAAATTCACATGTCTGCACCCTACATGAACACTATTTGGCCAATGGCGACCAAAAACCTACAGAGCTTACCTATAGACAGAGAAACACGTTTCCCCAACACTCACCATATCCCAAAACGTGACACAACCCCCCAGATTCTACATCTGGACTCTTAATGAGCGGAAAACAAACCATGAACCAGCTCCCGTCCACTCACAGTCTCCAGCTCATTTTATCAGACATCCTACCAGTCTCGCTGTGTCACCACCACCTGCTATCCCTGACCGGCGAGAGATCCCTCCCAGCCAGCCAGTTCCCAAAAAAAATAGTGTCAAACAAAAACAAAGAAAATTGCAAATAAACAAAAATCGTGAGTGCCCTCATGCTACACACCCATCCAACAGAATCAAACTATCATCTAGAGGCATAAATACCCCCACAAAAACTAAGACAGCAATATTAAAAATCCCAAAAGAAATAAAATAAGTAATGAAATAATAATGTTGTGTTTTTTTTTTTTTTTTTTTTATAGTCTCCTTGACCACCCTTGGATCAAGTATGTAATCACCACTATAAATAGTCCTTTGTTTTTAACTCTGTCTAATATTAAATGTTCCATTGTTCCTGTTTAAAACCATCAATTTTGTTAGTACGATTAGCCCATGCAATTTCCAGTTACTTCATCCCATCTACAGCCCCAACTTTCCCTGGTTAGTCTTCCAAACCATTTTAGTAACTTGCACACCTAATCAAACCTTCTAACCTTATCTATGTACCTTCGTCTCTATTTTTATTCTAATCAGTCGCATTTTCCATATTAATTTATCAATAACCCCATTTTCCCGAGCACTTTTAGCTTTGTTTTCGTGCATTCCCGCTTCGCTCTTAATCAACCTATGACCTATGCAGACACAACCTATTTACACCCCCTCTGAAAATGTCCCAACTTTCACATGTCCAGCAACTCTGTTTTCTGATGGACTCTTGCTTTCTATTGGACTCTTGCTGAGCCCGCCACCCTTTGTCACATGACCGAGCGAGATGGCCGATCTCCCCACAATGCCAGCACACAGTCGACGCCGGCCACCCAGGCGGTCCCAGTTTACCACGACTCCAGCAGTCTCTCGGCTGGCATCCCACAGCACCCGCCAGGTCCACCCCTCTCCTGCGATCTGGTTGCATGTCCTGTTGCCTGGAGGAGAGAGGGGCATACCTGTCCTTTTCTACTGCCTCTCCTCTGGCCTTTTCTTGTTGGGAGGGGCCTGGAAACTCACCCCTCCTGCGGTTCTGTTCACCCTGTCGCGGCCCAGTTCCCTGTCCGGGCAACGGAGCACAGGGCACTCTTTGATTACGGCGGCCTAGGTCAGACGCCCGAAGCATGACATCACGAACTGTACCACTCAACAGTACATTCTTTTCAGCCAGTTCTTGCTCCAGTCCCCGCATCTCGTGTGCGGCTTGACCAAACACCCGCTCTGTCTTCCTCAAGTCTCGATGAACCTTTTCATGTCGTTCGAGCGCTTCTACAAACGCTCTCTGTCTTTCTGGAGAGAGGCACGTCATCCTCTCCTCTTCCTCCACCCTGGCCCTCGCTGGCTGGCCCCTCGTCACCAGCCCACGCCTCTCATCCCCGCTTTGGTCTCGAGGGACGACTGGACATGGGAAACGGGTGGGCTGTAGAAACTGTTTGTGTATAATTCCATACCTTCTGTCGGTCTCAGTCCCAGCCATACGGCCAGAGTGGACTTCGTGGGACTGCTGTAACAACGCCGCTCTTCTCAGTCTCTTTCTCTGTCCCTTGGTAAAACTGCAGTCGCCTGCAATGGACACTCCAGCATGGATTGGTTCTGGTTGGAGTAACACCGTTGTCACTGGTTCTCTCCCCTGTATTGGAACCAAAGTCAACAATTCAAGTCCTTCTATCGTACTGGTCACATGAGAGAAGTCCATCCTATTCCAATCAATCAGATTATCATCACTGGTAAAGTCTATCTGGGAAATGTCTGCAGAGGCCCTCTGCTTTCTCCCACCAATGGCCTGACTACTGAGGGCCATTTTCTATATTGTTATTGTTTTTTATTTTTTTTATACTACGGGTTATTGAAACAGACTGATTGTTTACCCTCGTTTTTGTTATTCTATTGTTATTGCATCTAACACTTCAGTTGTTCCTATCAATGTTCCACTAAGGTGAACTTCCTATATTACAGTCATTCACTCCACTTCCAAACACTCCTGCAATCACTGTTTGAAAAAACAAGTTTCTCCGTCTCTAACACTATTTCTACTTACTTGAGTTAAAACCACTCACACTGTCAAACTTTTACTGTGCAGACAAGGATTGATAACTGGCTTATCATTCATACTTATACCAAGGCTTATTATAGCCGTTTCCCCAGCTGGTTATCGAAATCGTTAGAGCTCCAACTGTTCGACCGAGCACCTGTGCAGGAAAAAAAGCAAAAACATCCAACTTAACAACAGTGGCATTTCCCTGTTATTTCCACTATTCGTTATGCATTGGAAATGTCGGGCAACACTATTCTAATATTTTTAGAGAGATATGGTGCGATTTGTTTGAAAATAACGATACAGCTTATCTTGTGTTTGTCCGTTCCTCCAACAGGAAAAACTGGAGGTTTCCAATCCCCTGTGTGTTCTCTTCACCTGATTCTCTGGGAAACATAATCATTAGTCCCACCTTATCAATTTTCTAATAATCTTGGTAAATCTGGTTAGCCATCTGTTCCAATTTCTTTTTGCTTTGATGAATCCGTTCATCCTGATCCTATTTCATACTTTAAATGACCGTTTAGCGTATTGACTAAATGTAATATTAACGCTTCACTTCACACACACACCTACTCACATTCTTACACACTTCCACTACCCCCTCACAACACTAAAAAAATACCTTAGTGTTGTCACTGCTCCCAACCACCAATCAGGGAAAACAATAAATTTCTAGTAACTTAGATCACTAAAACCCTGACAGTCATATAGCCCAGTCCGTCCATGTTATTAAACTCATGGACACCCGCACTATACCCACAGCAATATCCTCCCAGTTCCTTGAATACACAAAGAACCGTCAACTCACAGCCCAAAGCGTTTTCCCTCCAGTTTCGAACCCGAACGGAAACACCCCAAGCTCCATTACACAAAGAACATCACAACTCATCCTACCATCACCTGCACCTAGACAGGCCAGCGCCCATCCGGTACCTACCTCACATACACAATAACAACGCAGTTCAAATAAACCTACAACCAATAACCCACAACATGCCGCAAAGCTAGGGACGGAGAATCACAGGGAGAAATACAAGGAGAGACAGAGGGGGGGCGGAGGGAAGAGAAAAAGGAGGGCGGGACACAGGGATACAGGGACTGAGGGGAGGAAGGGGGGGGAGGGGGGGGGGGCTCACAATTCAACATTAACTACAACCAAAACCGTCTATACTCAATTAGTAGACTTCCCCGTATTGCCTGGTCCAGTTAACCCACAGGACTTCAAACACTATCTCCATCATCTGCTGCCAACTATAACTTAAATCAAACCTTAACTTTAATCAGACTAAAAGAGTCCGCATGGAGCTCCTAATATCTAACACTATACTTTAAATCCTACTGCCGGGGCACCACAACCTGAATAAAACACCTATGCAACCCTGGCAGCCCAACAGTACCAAGCAGGGAGCTAGAGATAAAGGAGGGAGAGAGAGATAGAGGGAGAGAGAGTAGGAGGGAGGAGAGACATAGAGGGAAGAGAGGGGGGGCTCCAAAATTACCATGAATGTTCTATTTATCCTTATGTAATCCTAATTTAGAAAGTAAACACTACATTAATATAACCAATACTCCAAGCCCCACCACAAAGGCAATCTATCTTGAACAAAACCTCCTCTGCGAACCTGTCATTTCAACAACGTCAAGCTGGGAGAGAGGGATGGAGAGGAGAGGGGCGAGGAGGGAGGGATGGAGGGAGGGAGGGAGGGAGGGATGAAGGGAGGCAGGGAAGGAGGGAGGGAGGGAGGCAGGGAGGGAGGGAGAGAGGCAGGGAGGGAGGGAGGGAGGAAGGGAGGGAGGGAGGCAGGGAGGGGAGAGTGTGAAAGAGGGAGGAAGAGACAGAGGAGAAAAAAGGGGGGGGGGGGGTTCCATGCAAGTCCCGCACAGCACACACGTCCCACTCCAACTAGTCTCGTCCAACATCGCCCCCTATAGCCCTTCACTGTCCACTGCCTTATCAAAAGCCCATAGTCCATCCCCCTTGCGCCGACCGACCGCGGCGCGCATGCGCAGACTGACACATACCGTCTACATGTCCCAACCCGTCATTCACATCAGCAGCCTATCATTTGAACAAACTACCCCAACCAAAGTCACAAACAAACTCACACACCCACCAAATACCTATCCCACTATCGCCATTATACTTGGCCCATAACAAATACAGATCGATAACTAAACAAGCATATACATTCGTCATCAACAACTGGAAAAACCGATAAAAATAATTACAAATTCCCAAAGATGGTCGCTACTTAAAACCTATAATAACCACAAACTGTTCGCTATTGCTCCCCGTTCACATGTGTGGAGTGGTGTAACAAACAAAGAGGCAACACTGCCCTCCGCTGGAACGTTCGTTCATCACCCCCATTGCACCACAGCATTCACCACGTCCTGCAGGAGGCGCCCACACCCTCCCCCGCAAGTGCGTCATCACGCAGCACACGCTTGACGTCAAACAATAAAACCACAATCCCCAGAACCCCCTACACCGGAAGTCCCTGTCCGCGCCTCTCCAAGGTCTCGTGCCAGCCACCAAGAGTAGCAACACGCGATATTCCCCGAGAGTTCAATCATGCTATATTGTTAGCACAGGTAGCTTAGCATTTTAGCATCGTTAGCTCAGTACTGTTAGCTCCATTAGCTTAGCTTAGCATCCAACATAACTTCTCCTAAACGGCCCATTATCCTGTTGATCCGAGCGGCACAACACATCGCGACGTTTACACAACCCCTGTTATACCCCGCAACATAACTTTAATCCTATTTAGCCCCCGTTCACAGAACATATATCATTATCTTTATTCTAGTACGCTCGCCCGTTTGGCCCCGCCTGGCCAAAATACACAGTATTTTAAATCCAATGCTCCCCTAGACGCTCCCAGTGACGTCATCAGCTCCAAAAACTCTGTATATTTTGATCGCTTCTACATTAAATTCAGACCTTAACACCACCGTTTTGAAAAATTTCAACGAACTTCACACATCATTCTGGTTCCATCACACTTGCCATTCATTCAATTCACTCGATAACGCAACACAGCGGCCACACGCTACTACTGTCGACCTGCGGCTAACGTCGCCCGCTAACCTAGTCTCCATTCAACGGACAGTGTTATGGTTTCTCCGCTGCCGTTTTGGTCACCAGCGTTTTACAATAATACAAAAAATACATTGGCATTCACTCATAGCTTCTAACATACATCCATTCAAACATATTTATTTATCAAAACAATGTCTATTCATTTGGCCACATCCATTCTAAGCGCATTTCCTACCTCACCCATTTCACACAATTCTCTCCTATGCTCTAATCACAAGCGCAGGTCCTTCCTTCAAAGTGCTTCATATATCTACCGAGTTCCAGAAAATTCGACTTGCTATACCCCGAGAAACCCACTCCATTCATGTATAGTAGCTCGTGGAGAGTTTTAGTAGCGCCCCTTGTCGGCTTGAATCGGAGTTTTATATGGCCAAATCGTGTGTTCAACCATAATTTCCATATTTCCTACTTGTAGAGCCACCTGTCGGCTTGAATCGGAGTTTTATGTGGTCTATTGTTACCACAATTTCCATATTTTCTACTTCCCTCATTCCTCCACGAGTTTGATGTTCTTCAGATTTGGACCATAGCCAATCTGAGCCTAAATGACGTCGGATTTGTCTCGGCAATTCGCTTATGGAACTTCTTCCAAAGTCCATTGCTCAGTCGTACCGATTCTAAATGGGCCTCTATCCCGTTAAGCAACCTGGCCCGAACCCTAACCCTCGGCTGTGCGCAATCTGAACTAGATACAGACATCCATATCCTCCCTTTACTGGTAGTCACAATACTGTTTGATGAAGGGCTTGAAATCCACAATGGTATTCTTGTTCCTCCGAACAGCGCTTCATTTAACCCGTTCATAAACCAAAAACGTCACTTATCCCCAGACCTTCAATTGTTTCCCTGAACAATTCCTTATTTATAGCTCCACAGTGGCTCATAAACACTTCCCCTTTTTCCTCACTTCTGTACCGTTCACACGGATCGCGCCCCTTTTCTTCATTACATTAGTATCGATTCTACCCAGACTAATCTTACCACACCTGGCATTGTACCAATCATAGGCATTCTAACCGAACCACCTCTATACCCTAACCTTTCTAAGTGCAGCGCTGGTGTGTGGCTGAGACCAGAGCCAGGTTGTGAACCCTGGACCCCGGTGCTCTTCCAACACCAACATTATCCTGACCCATTTACATCATTCATTCTTACCTATAGCAATAGCAACCCCAATGGCGAGACTGCTCGACTATCACCAATCTAAACGCACCATCATTACTTACCTTCCCGCTCGCTGTCCTCGGCTGAAGTGGCGACGATCATTCAGTCGTAGAGGGCGAGAATCTCCCGGTCCATTTTCCAGAAGTAGCTTTTCGTCGTCTCCAACCGGCTTTGGTCGAATGCAGCACGGGTCTCGGCCCCAAATTGAAGTATCTTACCTTCATTTATACCTATATCTAAGTTCTGTGATCGTATAGTCTTTTATTACCCTTCTCCTCTGCATTGTTTGGTATTTCAGATGTTCGGTTCAATTAAGGAAAGAAGCTGACGAGGTGGTCCAATCAAGCAAACTGCGGTGTTTATTTCTATTTCTTAATAAACCACAGCTTATGAATCAAAACAAGTACATCGTCTCTTTGGTATATCTAATTGTCTCTTTGATGAGGCAGTTGGTCCATGCTCGGATCAGCTGCGGCCGTCAGAGCGTTCTTCTCCTGGGGTGGGTTGTCTCGGCAACCCTGGTCTCTGTGATTCTCCAAGCTGGGAGCGCTTGATTCTGTCTCGGCGGAGTCTGGTGGTTGCCAAGTCAACTCTTCTCCGCGATTTCCTGACGCAGCGCGGGGGCGCTCGTTTTCCTCCTCTCATGATCGTCTTCCCATCGTCTCTCTCCGTGGCAGGATCTCCTGCTGCGAGGCGATCGTCTATCATCGGGTCTCAGTGGCTCTGAGTCTCCGGCTCGGCTCTCGAGTCTCCGGCTACCCCGTCTGTCTGGTTGTGTCTCAGCGCTCCAGGTCTGTCTCTCAGTCTCCAGGTTCCTTCTGTGTGTCTCTCGCTCTCCAGGATCCTGTCCTTCTCCTCGCCTGCCCTTTTTAATGAGATAGAAAAAGACCTCTCCCCTGCCTGTCTAGTGACGTCACTCCCACAATCGGGCTTCCCCATTGGCCAAATTCCTTCTAGTAGGAACTTGTCTGTTAGTGACATGTCAGCTTTGGTCTGCTGACACAACATTTCACAATAGAATCTGCCCGGCGGTTAGGTGGTCGAGCGGAGATTGCGTTCGTCACCAGCCCCGGAGCTGTGAGCTTGGTTCGCCTGTTCGAATCCAGCTCACAGCTCCGGGGTTGTCACCAGCTTGGCTGGCCGTCTGCACTGATACAATTGGCTGTATCAGAGGGTGGGAGAAGCTGGCGGGGTGGGTCCGGGTCGTTGTAAACAGCAACTCCTACAGTTCGGTCGGGGCGCCTGCAAAGCGCGGATTGGACGTGAGGGGGATAGTGTGGTCCTCCCACACGCTACGCCCTCTCAATGAGATTCCGCGCTGCCAGGTGAAAAGAAGCGGTGATTGGCTGGACGTGTGTCGGAGGAAGCACGTGGTAGCCTCCACTCTCCCAAATGATCTGACTGTGGGGGGTAAAGCGCAGCGACCAGGAAGGGACTGGGAATTGGCATACGACTAACATTGGGATGGGAGAAAATCGGAGGAAAAATGGAGGGGGAAAAAGACAAAAAAAAATAAAAAAAAACAATCGAATCTGCCCGGCTGTTTTTAGCAGTTAGTGGTTACCGTATTAGGGAATCCGTTCAATGAGTAACACATCCTCATGTTTCTTGTGACACAATGTTTACACAGTCTAGATTGGAGCCTTTAATAGAATACTTTGTTTCTTGATTAACCATTTGACCAATACTGTATAGTTTTACCTTCTAGCATTAAGAGTTTTTATTCTTTATTGTGACTAAGTTTATACCATTTAGCCTATTGGGTTCATTATTTTACATTTAGAATTTAGCAAATCAACTCATTTTATTTGAACCCAAACACATGGACACTTTTCTTTACCATACTAATGGTAGTCTTGGCTGAAAACAGTTGTTAGTCATTTCACCACATGTTATTTGATTTTCATATTGTAGGACGATTTTCTAGTCTCCATGAAACACCACATTTTGCAAATGGTCTCTGATATTTACCAATTAAATGCATTTCTTATTGTTTTACCGTTTCTGGCTTGCTAAACCTTTTTATCTACATTATTGATTTGCACTGTTTTAACTGGTGGCATTTCTTGTGATGTGAAATGGAGATTCCAACCGTTGGTGTCACCTTTCTGACCTCTGTACCTTTAGTCAGCAGCTGCCGTTGTAACCTAAATTGCTTTAGCTTAGTGTAAATATGACCTTTTGAAACCCAACTGTTATTTTCAGTTTGGTCTTCCTGTTTCTAAGATAATTATCTCCTTTCCTCTGTCTGTTATTACCAAATAGGTTCGCCCTGTGGGGGAAATGAGTCATTCTTGAGTAAGCTTTTGTTCCTCTCTTAGCTAGAGTACATACTTCCTTCCTGCCCTATCTTAATATAGCCTGGAGGGGTCCGTTTATGACCTTATTGACCTTTGCCATCTGGTCGGGGGAGTCACTGTCTCAATCCTCTTACAACCAACATAGTGTTTTCTGCTCCTTCTTGCAAATCAGCATTTTGTCTTATAATTTTGTACATTTTTAGTTGTTTTATTTAGATAAATTCACGACACTATAACTTAAGGTTCAGTTTTAAAATCCATGTGAATAAGTTAACAGAAAAATAACTACACAAGCACATTATATCAACTTCAAACAACTCTTTTTGTAACTGAGGGGTACAATTCCCTGACTGTATTATATAAGTATGGTATCATTAAACCACTACTGTCTTATGTATATTACTACTGGCCATACAGTACACAGGTATCTTTAGATGAACACTTCCCACAATGACTCGGTTCCACACAAAACTGGGTTTAAGAATATTTATTAGCAGCAATGATAGTATATATAACAATACTTTACTTTGGATGCGCTTATAAGGCAAAGGAATGTGCGTAGGCAAATCAATAACGTATGTCCATTCTCATATTACGCAGGAGATAATAAATACAACCTGAATCTTAGGAATTATATCTATGGTACTCTAGTAAGGTAGCGGGATACTGGTAGGGTCCCTCCGGTTGTAAGCCAGCAAGGGGAGAGGATTTGTCGGTAGTAGAGTCTGGGTCAACGATGACTAGAGAGACTCCAAGTACAGGAGACGGTGCAATAATCTCTTGATCCGCAGACGAATACAGCTGTTCTCCGTGGCATGCAGCTCCGCATGGAAGAAAGCTAGCCAGCCTCAGGCTTCTGAGAGGCGGGCTCGACGTTGCTCCTCACAGGGTAAATCCCACACAATTGTGGGTGTAGGCGATTCTCCGCTCCATCAATTACAGGACCAAAGCAAATATAATCCAGCCGAAAAGGGCTATGTAGTCGTCGGGTAGATTATCCAGTGTACATGTCCACACGGTCCTCGTCTAGGGCTCCTCGGGTGAAAGCACCAGGGTAAGCAGCCCAGCCTGGATAAGCACACTAGCTGGTACGAGGAAACGTTGGTGATGCTGGTCACTGTAGAACGATAGCCACACGATACACTATACATAAATAGACTATTACTGAATTAATAGAATAGGTTGAACTCGACGGTACAGCGTTAAACTCTGATACTTCAGTTATTAATTCGCACGCGGTCTCAATGCTCTATTTGGGGCCAAACAGGCCATACTTCACCGCACGTTGTATCGTGGGTGAGGCTTCAACTTATTGGGTAACGGCTCTGGCCGTATTTATACGTTAGGTGAACAAACTAGTCCCAGCCCTATTCCTGTCTCGTATCCTTGCGCAGAGCCGTTCATGCCCAGGCATGTCTTTGACGGTGACTTTGAACCAGACCTTGGGGGTATGGCAATGGCGCCTAGGGGACCGCTGTCCAATAGGAGAACGAAATATTATGGTCTGTACTGGGTTAAAGGGATATTCCGTGTATATGTACAAGGAATACACAAGGGATATCAAACGATATACAAATATTATGCAATATATATCAATTAATAAATATATATATTCGGTTTAATCTGATCCTTCGTAACACTTTTATTTTTTTCTATTCAAAGAGTATACATATATAATCTGTATGTTAGCAATGTACAATAACACTGTAAACACCGTATACACTGTTTTTGGACTATATTACACGTATGTTAACAATACCGACCAGGTATTAGTGCCTCGCAAAGTGCAGATATGAAGTTTTCCCCTTTTTTTGTATGCATTTAGGAGGTTTTGTTCTTCATCGAAACTATTTATCTTACAAAAACATTGTGTTACAACTTCAAACTCTTTATATTTATTTCTATTCAAAGAGTATACATCTATTTATCTTACAAAAACATTGTGTTGCCCTCTCCAACATTATGGCAATGTTAAAATTGAAAATATATATAGAGAAAATATATATAGAAAATAAATACATGCATGTTATAACATGTACATACAATGTAATGTATATTACACATTTAATCCCACTGGTCACAATAGTGTAATAATGTTTGTTATAAGGCTCTGAAAATGTTACTGAATGATGTATCAATGTATTTCCAGCAAATATTGAAATAATAAAGGGTCTCAATATGTGCAGTGCACATGACCAGAGCTGTTTACATCCTGGCTGAATTACTCAAATTTGTATAGTGTGGTCATAGAATGAGAAAACATGTTGACGGCAACTATTGTGACCGTTGGGATAACACAGTGTATCTATGTACAGTACAGAATAAAATGTATAGATTATCTGAAAATATAGAAAATAAATACATGCATGTTATAACATGCAATGTAATGTATATTACACATTTAATCCCACTGGTCACAATAGTGTAATAATGTTTGTTATAAGGCTCTGAAAATGTTGCTGAATGATGTATCAATGTATTTCCAGCAAATATTGAAATAATAAAGGGTCTCAATATGTGCAGTGCACATGACCAGAGCTGTTTACATCCTGGCTGAATTACTCAAATTTGTAGTGTGGTCATAGAATGAGCAAACATGTTGACGGCAACTATTGTGACCGTTGGGATAACACAGTGTATATATGTACAGTACAGAATAAAATGTATAGATTATCTGAAAATATATATAGAAAATAAATACATGCATGTTATAACATGTACATAAAATGTAATGTATATTACACATTTAATCCCACTGGTCACAATAGTGTAATAATGTTTGTTATAAGGCTCTGAAAATGTTACTGAATGATGTATCAATGTATTTCCAGCAAATATTGAAATAATAAAGGGTCTCAATATGTGCAGTGCACATGACCAGAGCCGTTTACATCCTGGCTGAATTACTCAAATTTGTATAGTGTCATAGAATGAGCAAACATGTTGACGGCAACTATTGTGACCGTTGGGATAACACAGTGTATCTATGTACAGTACAGAATAAAATGTATAGATTATCTGAAAATTGTCAATCCGCTTGGCACATGTAAAATTCACAAATGTTGTGCTGTATATTGGATCCTGCCAATGTGGAACCAAAATACCAATCCACATTACATGCTATACAGCTGGCAATACTGTTAATAGTGCACATACCTACATATGGAAATGCAGCTGTATTTGCTCCATGATGTATCATGGAACAAGATGGTGTTTTCATTGAAAGAGTTAGTCAGAATGTCAGAGGCACCATCCGTCATTTAGAGCAGGCTATGTTTGCAGAATGATAACTAGAACACTACAGTACTCTGTACTAAGAACACTATACAGTACACTAACTATTACTACTGCCTACAAGGTCTCAAGGATACAGTCCCACTCTCAGCATACAAGATCGATGGTCTGCTGCTGCTGACTCCCAAGCGATTCATTCAAGTGAAACGGAACTGAGTCCAGCTAATGGTGAATAGATATTTTATTAATCAATTATTGTGTCTTTATTCACTCTAGTTGTGTAATTGACCAGTTCATATTCTGTATAAGTTCATATTCTGTATATGTTAATAATAACGCTTCTGTGTTGCGTTTATGGCTCCCGGTATATCGCCTTGTACTCTGTACTGAGAACACTAACTCTACCACTGCCTACAAGCAATGGAAGCAGTCAGAGCAGAGTGGCATTTATGCCCATTGCCTCCTATTGTTCCTCGAGAAACAAACGTTTGGGACTTGGATGTTGCCTTTGAGATTCTGATAAACTCTTTCAACTCTAAAACTTACTTGGATGAAATTACAATAATGCCAGCTATAGACGGTTAAGAAAATTCGAACTGTAAAACTCTCAAATGTAAACATATTACATAAAAAATAAAGAACAAGGTACATTGAGTAGTTTGGACCTATTGGCTGAACATCTGCAAAGTAGTACAGCAACTTTTGAAGGTATTATTTTGACATGACAAGACATTTCAGATGAGTTTCTATAGACACACTTTTGAGGTGTTGGTAAGTGCTTTGGGGTAGTGCATAGATTAGTCCAAACATTACAGGAAGGAATCACCAAATCTGGGGAGGCTGATCATGATATGACTTTCAATGACAATAGAGATTGTCACAGGCTGGTAGTGAACTGGACTTGTGTCATGATCACTGATTACAGTAAGGAATAGAAACTCATCTGAAAGAAGGATGTGGGGTGAGGTATTAATTTCCTTGTCATGTCAAAATAATACCTTCAAAAGTTTAATGCAAGAGCGGTCAGGTGACGTAGCGGAGATTGCGTTCGTCACCAACGCTGGAGACACTGGATTCGCGTGTTCGAATCCAACTCCCTGCGTTGTCACCAGCTTGGCTGGCCGTTCACACTAATACAATTTGGCAGTATTAGGGGGTGGGGAAGCTGGCGGGTGGGAATCTGGCGTTGTGGACAGCGACGCCTACAGGTCAGGTCTCGGCGCTTGCTAAGCGGGGCAGGACTTGGTGGAGATAGCGTGCCCTCCCACGCGTTACACTTCACCAATGAGAGCCCTCGCTGCCAAGTGAAAAGACGTCACTGGCTGTCGGCGCACGTCTCGGGGGAAGCGTGCGATCGACTCGGGACGCCCTTATACCGACTCGTAGGAGAACATGCATACAGCACCAGGTAGGGGAGGGGGGGGGGGGGGGGGGGGTAATTGGCACAACGACTAATTGGGACGGGGAGAAAATCCATTGAAAAATCAGAAGAAAAAAAAAAATATTGCATCATCAAGTCAATCTTGAGAGTCTGCAACCTGGGCGACAGTTTACCAGCTTCTAGACCTAGTAAAATCTTCTGAATGAATTCAAAAGTGTTGGTAAGTCCCTTGGGGTAGCTGAGGTGTAGTGCATAGATTAGTCCAAACATTACCAGGAAGAAATCACCAAATCTGGGGAGGCTGATCATGATGTGACTTTTAATGACAACAGAGATTGTCACAGGCTGGTAGTGAACTGGACTTGTGTCATGGTCACTGATGACAGTAAGGAGGGCCACTGCAACACCCTGAAGCTCTGGCTCATCAGGCGTGTCCTGAAGGAATGAAAGAGACATAATAATCACAAATAAATCCATGGTTTCTACAAAGTGCAGCACAAAGCTAAGTATATGGAGTTGTGTTTGTAAGTTGTTTATATTTTAGTTAGAACTATTTTTTTGGTGAGAAGGTTATTTTTATTTAACCAGGTTAGTCCCGTCGAGATCAAATATCTCTTTCACAAGGGAGACCTGGAAGGAAGGAAGACTGATACTTAGCATTTTGATTAACTGTTCACTTAATATACAGTTGTACTGTAAATTATTTTCACTCGGACTCACTGTGCAGGTTTTGAAAAATCCAGAGACTTCCTCATGCAGATACACAGGCAGGGCATGGAGAACAGTGGTACACCTGGTGTGAACATCATGGATTTCCTATTAAGATGTAAGATTAAGAAGAAGAAAAAGAATTGTATTATATGGAAATGTTTACTGAACAAAGCGGATTTTAAACAGTCCAATCAGATATGTCCACACATAACATGTTCACATCTTTAATGCAATCAGAAAAATGGCAAACACAATGGTGGACTAATTGTAAAATTCAAAAGCTCATTTGAATCATTGAACCTGTTCAATGTTACAGAGGTTCGACCTATGACATGTATAATAATCTATTCACCTGTTCATCGTGGATTTTTAAAATGTGAGCCAAAGCATCTGCTGTGTTCCCAGTTTTGGACGCCTTCTGTCTGAATAACGTCAACAGTCGAGGAAGATGGCGGTCAAGCTCAGCGTAGAATGTTTTGGGCAGGTTCTGGTTGGTAATCAGCTGGAACTCTGCATACACCTATATTTAAAAACAGCAGGACAATATAGTATATCAACATCAATTAGTCACTTCAACTTGGTGGATCTCTTACTTTGTTTGGTTTGGGCTTCAGAGCATGACGGCGGGATTTCTGGTCAACCATGTCATTACATGCTTTGCGGAATCGGTTGCTGATGACTAGCTCGCGGGGGCGCACAGAACACACACGCAGATGCGCCGCTAGAGTATATAAACCAGGCTTAAGAATCACAAGTTTCACTTTAAAACACACAGAATGTGCCAAATGTTAACACAGGAAAGAGAGAGCTGATCTATATTACCTCAGACTCCATTTTGAGAGCAGGCCAGAGGTCCATGAGCTCTTTCACTGGTGGGCTGGACTTCACTATGGTCTGTCGGCACAGGGCAAATGTGGTCTGCATCAGCTTTCTAATGAGGGGCAGGTTCTTCTCAGTCTTCTTGACTTCTTCAGCAATTGTCTGCCTCAACTGCTCAAGCCTCAAGGAATCCTCTCCTTGGGGATAGTTGGGTAGGAAGTTTACTTCTGCTCGCTTGGGTCTTTTAATGTTGGAATGTGAAGGTTCGCCATCAGGATTGCTTCTACCTCTTTTTCCAGCATTTACAGTGACCTCCTCACATCCTGCCCGTCTCAGCTTGTTCCTGAAATTGCCCATCTTGAATTTGATGCTGTTCTTCCATCCATTGCAGCCGGTCTCAGATCCTGCTTCCTTCAAGCAGGGATGTTTGGCGACAAGAGCCGCAGAAGCCACTGCTATCTCTTTATCACTTGGATAAGCCTTGAAAGCATACATTGTAGATGCAAGCTTTTCTAAGATGTCGTGCTTTAGGTCTCTTGTCAACTTAAGGTGTCTCTTGTTCTTCTCAAATTCGTTGTTTCCGTCTCTAAGTTTCAGCTCAACATCGAATGCAAATGTAGGAACTGGAAAAGGACCTGGAGGCCATCTGCTTAGACGTTTTGGAGATGACATATCTGAAAGTATATCAGTAGATGCGAGAGAGCTGGAGTCGAGCGAAAGTGAAATGTGCACAACAGCTTTTTGTGGCAATTCCGTAATGTCATCAAGGGAAGTAAGTTTCCCATCAAAGTCTGGATCTTCATACAGTAAACTGAAGTCAAGGTCTATTTCCAACTGTTCTTTTATAATCGTGATCAGTGCATCAACAGAGGCGGGTCGTGAACTGAGTTTTAATTTTCTAGCCCGGTCTGTCTCAACAACACGAAGGATCATGGGTTGTGGGGAGGCAGCTGCCATTGTGCTATGGAAACTTGAATGAATCGCTTGGGAGTCAGCAGCAGCAGCAGCAGACCATCGATCTTGTATGCTGAGAGTGGGACTGTATCGTTGTGACCAGACTGCAGGTAGATGGACAGTGGACAGATGTGGTCTGTCGACAGACAGCAGCTCAAGGACCTAAGGAGTAGTCATAAACACAACACAGAAAGCGTCATTATTAACATATACAGAATATGAACTTATACAGAATATAAACTGGTCAATTACACAACGAGTGAATAAAGACACAATAATTGATTAATAAAATAACTATTCACCATTAGCTGGACAGTAGATGGACAGATGTGGTTGTGTGGTTGACAGCTCATAGGACCTAAGATGTTCTATATACCAGGAGTCATAGTCTCGACACAGAAAAGAAACCTCGTTATTCACAAGGTAGATCTGTTCTATTTGGCTAAATGTAGACAGTCCACCACTGACTCTGACGGAGAGAAACATTCCACAGACATAGTCTGTGCCATCAATGGTTACCTTTGATGTCTGGTAGATTGTGTCACTAACTGTGTGGCCTCTAATGTGTACCTGAGCTACTGCTGGTAGAGATGAAACCAGAACAGAGTCAACCCTGGATGCCTGGGTTTTTGGCTTGAAATATGATGGTGAAGCAAGATGATATGCCATCATGTGTTGGTGTCTGATTGCCATCGTCTTCAAGATATTTTTGAAGTTTTGAGTGTCATGCACCACTCTTTTGAAAAAGCAGTGCTTGGCCTCAAATCGCATGGTCCAAACATGCAGCAGGGGTCCAAAGCACTTAACTAGAGCGGGATAATGCTCCACAAAGTGATGTTTAGGACGGAGTTTAACTGCAGGGAAAACCTCTAATAGTACCTGTCTATGATCACTGATTTTGCACTGAAAATAGTCTAAGGTTTCATCAGTATATGATGGGCACAATGCTAACTCTAGCACCTCTTTCAGCTCCATCAAAACTGCCCATGCTGCATCACCCACTGGTACTACACTGCCTACAAGTAATGGAAGCAGTCGGAGCAGAGTGGCATTTTCATGCCCATTGCCTCCTATTGTTCCTCGAGAAACAAATGTTTGGGGAATTGGGTGAGGTCTATCCACTTTATCAGCGTGCTGATATGGGAATGATGCAATCTTTTGGTTCAAATACTCTAAAGTGAAGTACTTTCGCCGAATCATCTCTTTAACACAGAGAGAAAGCTCCACGGGAACCATACCTTCCAGAAGATCGTGAAGTATATCTGGGGGAAATCCTGTGATTGTATGAAAGTAATTCAGGGATTCACGTAAGACACAGCCACCTTTAACACCAAAATGACTGCTCGAAGTGTCATGTGCAGGACAGCAAGTCATAGGGAGACAGGGAGACGGGACAGGCGTTAGACAGCTCATGAGATTGTAGTAGGCGGACATAGCAATAGATACAAGTGGTAGGCATATATGTGAATGGAGTAGATATATGAAGTAGGCGTATTATGTGAATAGAATAGAAGTACTTAACCCAGCAATGAAACCGCGTTGACTGTTAATCTGTTAACAGTCTGTTAATACTGTTAATCAGTTGACAGGACCACGGACAGACGGCGGTGAATAACTGATTCAAGGCCTCGGAGGTGCATGTAGAGCAGTCACTACAATCTTGGCCAAGACCCCGAGGCATCCATCACCTTAGTCAGCGCCAGGAGACGGGCACTCAGAGAGAAGGGGGAGGGGGGGGGAGAGGGGGGGGGGGAGAGGGGGGGGGGGGAAGAGTTAGAGAGTTCCCATGTTTGTGGTGCTGCAAAGGAGCAGACATGTAGTACCCTGTAGTGCCATGTAGTACCATGTAGTACCCCGTAGTGCCATGTAGTACCCTATAGTACCCTGTAGTGCCATGTAGTACCCTGTAGTACCCTGTAGTACCCTGTAGTACCCTGTAGTGTCATGTAGTACCCTGTAGTGCCCTGTGGTACCCTGTAGTGCCATGTAGTGCCACGTAGAGCCATGTAGAGCCATGTAGTACCCTGTAGTGCCATGTAGTACCATGTAGTACCATGTAGTACCATGTAGTACCCTGTACCCTAACTAAACTACCCAGTGGTACCATGTAGTACCCTGTACCATAACTAAACTACACAGATTAATCTAAAGGTCAGTCCCCGACCAGGTGAGATCAGGGTAGGTTGAAGGAGAGAGAGAAAAGATGAGTCTTAAGCAGGGATTTAAACGCTTCGACAGAGCAGGCGCCCCTGATGACGGCAGGTAATTTGTTCCACAGGTAGGGAGCGCGGTAGACAAAGGCTCTGTGGCCGGCGGATTTCTTTTTAACCCTAGGGGTCGATAGAAGCCCCGCATTTTGTGAGCGCAGAGCACGAGCGGGCGAGTATCGGGAGATGAGATCGGATAGATAGAGCGGTGCAAGCCCATTTAAAATTTTGTAGGTGAGGAGTAGCACTTTAAAGTCAGAACGGGCTTGGATAGGAAGCCAGTGTAGGGCGGACAAAACTGGTGTGATGTGATCAAATTTTCTAGTTCTAGTTAGTATCCGTGCAGCCGCATTTTGCACGAGTTGAAGATTTTTGATGCTTGAATTAGGTAGGCCTGAAAAAAGTGCATTACAGTAGTCCAGACGTGATGAGACAAAAGCATGAATCAGGGTTTCAGCATCAGCCAGAGTTAAAATGGGGCGTATTTTTGGGATATTACGAAGATGGAAGAATGCAATTTTGGTGACATTTTTTATATGTGCATTAAATGAGAGGGAGGAATCAAAAATGACTCAGAGGTTTTTTATGGTGGAGCTCTGGGATACATGACAGGTATCAAAGTTGAGGGAGATGTCCTGAAACAGGCCTCTGTGGTTTGGGGGGCCAACAATTAACATCTCAGTTTTATCTGCATTAAGGAGTAGAAAGTTTTGCGACATCCATTTTTTGACGGCAAACAAGCAGGCCTCAAGGTTTTGTAGTTGGGAGGAATCGTTTGGCTTAATAGGTATATATAATTGGGTGTCATCAGCGTAAAAATGAAAGTGTATGCCAAATTTGCGTATGATATCGCCGAGGGGTAGCATGTAAATCGAAAATAGCAAAGGGCCCAGGACAGAGCCTTGTGGGACACCACATTGCACTGGGAGGGTCTCAGATGTTAAATCATTATAGACCACGCAGTGTGTTCTATCAGTTAAATAGGATTTAAACCAAGCTAATGCGAGACCCCGAATGCCAACATGATTCTCAAGCCGACCTAGAAGAATCGAGTGATCGATAGTGTCAAAGGCTGCACTGAGATCAAGCAATAAGGGCACAGAAGTGAGGTTTGAGTCAAGAGAGAGCAGTAAGTCATTTGTGACTTTGGTAACCGCCGTTTCGGTGGAGTGTAAGGCTCTAAAGCCAGATTGAAATGATTCATTAAGATTATTGTTTGATAAATGGTCAGTAATTTGCGTTGCGACGATCCGTTCTAACACTTTGGATAGGAATGGAAGATTGGAGATAGGTCTGTAATTTTTCAAGATTAGAGGGTCGAGGTTCGGTTTTTTAAGTAGTGGTTTAATGACGGCTGATTTAAAGGCCAGGGGCACCACGCCAGTAGACAAAGAGGTGTTGAAGATATTGAGTAGGGCAGGGCCTAGAGTTGGGAAGAGTTTTTTGATGAGAGTTGCTGGGAGAGGGTCAAACAGACAGGTTGAAGGTTTAGCCGCGCCAACCAGTTTAGAGAGGGCACTAAGTGAGACGTTTTCAAGGCAGCATAGCGTATGTGTCCAATTATCTAGCAGTCTCAGTCAATGAGTCAACTAGATGTCCCCCTTGGAAGGGTGTGGGCGAAATGACTTTTCTTAAACCATAGAAACAATTCGGACTTTATAAGAATGTTCGTTTATTTGGACCTTGAAGTCCAGCATCCAGCTCATCCTCTGTTACAGTAATCACCAGGTGGTCAATTAACAAGGGGTTAGCGTGTAGCTGATAGTTGGTAGTAGCTTACATCCAAGCTTTAGTGGATAATGTTAGTAGAGGTCGAAGTGGTATCGGTAATGTTCAACCAAGTCGCCTCTGTTGATAGTTCATTAATAGTTAAGTTGCAATTTAGCAACCAGTTCTGGTTAGTGTAGCCAGACATTAGTTGGTCTGCATGTACATTCAGTCTGACGTTAGCCAGTCTATTGTTAATAGCGTGTAGTCAGCATGTAGTCAGTATTTCCATTAAGTCAGTTAGTACATTCAGTCAGCATTTAGTCAGCAATGTTCAATCAGACGTTAGTCAGACGTTAGTCAGACGTTAGTCAGACGTTAGTCAGATTATTTACCTATACAAAGGAAAGGAAAACAAACAGCATTAGTTAATAACTAGATATATGAATTAAAGAGAAATGCGGATATTAACGGCGCATATAATGCTACGTACCGTTGGCCAGTCAAGAGTTCGCCCACAGGGCATTTCACCTTACAGTCTAGACTGAGAGTGTCACTTAAATAGCGCGATGCGCCTGCGCAGAGACAGCTTACCTGCTCAGAGTCGCAATACGTACTCCAAAGTGCGTCCACTAGGTGGCACCAGATAATAATTAACTCATGCAATAAATGTATACAATAAATGTTACTCATGATAATAATGAAGGATAATAATGATAAATATATTGGGAAAAACGTTGGATAATTCTCCACCTCCCACTTAGTTTTCTGAACGTCAGGCTCCTAAAACTATTCAAACTATATAAGTGATCCCGGTCTATATTATTATTCCTTCACAGGGGCACGAAGAATTAAACTATGCCGCATTTACGGTGGTAGCACAAGTGGCTCCCGCGAAAACTACTCAGGTACCATCGGCATCGGGTGATTCTTCACATCCTCAATCCTGCCAGAAACAGGCGATTTTCGACGTCCTTTGCGCCAGAAACAGGCGTCTTTCGACGTCCTTCTTTGTGCCAGAAACAGGCGACTTTCGACGTCCTTTGCGCCAGAAACAGGCGACTTTCGGCGTCCTTCTTTGTGCCAGAAACAGGCGACTTTCGACGTCCTTTGCGCCAGAAACAGGCGAGTTTCGGCGTCCTTCTTTGTGCCAGAAACAAAGCGACTTTCGATGTCCCTTTTTTGCCAGAAACAAGGCGACTCTAGACGCCCTTTTTTGGTCATTGTTCCTCGAAAGGTAGAAGTACCACCAACCTCCTGACGTCCCTGTGGAGGACGGTGGTGGGGCACACCCCGACGTGACGATCACGCTTGGGATGACCGGTGGTAACGGGAAGGCTATGGCAACGTTCCACGTCCCTGATGACACCCTTTGGGTCAGGTTGAGTCTTTATCACTCGGCCCAGTCGAAACTGGCCTCTGAGTGCGTTCTGGTCCGCAAGCCAGACCAGGTCCCTCTCAGTGACATTCCTAGCGGGAGTGTGCCACTTTTTTCGGACGAAGAGTTCTGGTCCCGCCAGTTGGCTCCATCGTTTCCAGAACCTGTCCACTTCAATCTGGATTGCTCTCAGACGGACGAAGGGGTAGCTAGCGGACTCGAAACCTCCGGGGTCTCCACGGGGCCTTGCACGTCCCAGTAGGAGAGTGTTGGGGGTGATGACCTCAATGGTGCCATCCCGAAGCTGGGCATTGGCGCCAATAGGCCTCTCATTTGATAGATTGGCAGCAAGGTATAGGAGGGTTTGGAACTCCAGGGCCGTGAGGCTCCCTTCTTCGCCTATGCTGCTTAGTGCTCTTTTCAATACTCGCACAGCTGCTTCAGCCGCACCATTCCTATGAGGAGAGTCAGCGGGGTGGAACACCCAAGTCCAATCTGTACCAGACTCTGCGGCTTTCTTCTGTATTTTGTTATTGTCGATATTTGCTAGGAACTTATAAAGTTCTTCCAGCGCTGGCTTTGCTCCCACGAAATTAGTCCCTTTATCGGACCAGAGCTTCTTCGGATGGCCTCTCAATGCAGTGAAGCGTTGGAATGTTTTTAGGAAACCTTCAGTCGAGAGGTCTTCCACTATGTCGGCATGTATTGCTCTGGATGCCATGCAGCAGAAAACTACGCCCCAGGCTTTCTTACTTGTTCTCTTTTTCACTGAGTCTTTGATCCTGTAGGGACCAAAGAGGTCCAACGTGGTATACTCGAATGGTGCGGCCGGTTCTGTGCGCTCCGGGGGGAGTTCGCTCATGATTTGACGGCACATTTTTGCCTTGTTCTTTCGGCAGTGTATACACAAGTCAATTGTGCTTCGGGCTACTCTTGGCCCCTGCACAACCCAGGCTTTATCTCTCATGCGCAAGAGGGTTCCTGCAATGCCCTCATGGTTTGCCCTGTGAGCTTCCTCTGCCAGGAGGATGCTCACCCATTCCCTGTAGGGAAGTAAAGGCACCCCAGGCCATTCTTTGGCCATGGCTTGAACTCTGCCATGGCACAGCAAAAGTTTGGAGTCCTCCTCTTTGTGGACCACAAGTCTGTCTAGTGTGGTCACAGGGAATTCTGCGCCTTCCTGTGCGGCCAGGCATAGTTCTCTGAATGCGCTTTGCAGTTCATTTACAGTTAATGCCTCCCACTTTAACAATGTGTGGGTTGGCAAACTAGCTTTCGTCGTTTGGGCCTTCCGGGTTTTTACTGTCGCCCAGAACTTCAGTGCCCTTCGGATGAAGCCGACGACGTTGCAGAGTGTCTTGAGAGAACTGTATCTCCTTGGGTTTATCTGGCCTACGAGAGCCCCGCCCCAAAGTTTGTCAGGGCTTCTGTTTGGCGAGATAATGATATCTGATTCTTCTTTTGTGGCTGGTTTCTTCCCCTCCTCTGAGCTGGCAAGGGGAAGCATTGTCTTTGCTTGCGCTCTTGTGATAGCAACTGTGAAGGTCTTTCTTTGAAGCCTGCTTACTGCGTCTCTCGCAGCGGTAGAAACTTCTGAGGCTGATTTCATTGGCCATTCCTCTTCGGGGTAGGCGAGGAAGTCAGGGCCGCACTGCCACGCAGAATTATCTCCGAGTAGCTCTGGGGAGCAGTGGCCTCTTGTGACCAGGTCAGCAATATTGCGTTCTCCTGGTACCCACCACCAATCAGTGACGGGACCAGCCTTCTGGATCTCTCCGACCCGATTCGCGAAGAATGTCTGAAAGCCATAGCTTTCTCTTTGGATGGCTCCCAGCACCGTCTGACTGTCGACGAAGTGGAACCACCTTTCGATTTTGATTCTTCCATGTTTAAGCACATACGGGATGCGAACACCGCCCCGCAGATTTCCGCCTTTACTGGATCACCTCTAAGATCAAGAGGGGCCAGTTTCGCTTTTGACTCCACTAGCCGGGCAACTGCTCCCCCAGACGTCTCCCATCGTAGATACAGTACTGCGCCATAGGAATCACAGCTCCCGTCTGAGAACGTGATCCCCCATGGCTTGCCCAACCAGCCGGCGGGCGTGATACTTCTTGGGAATGTGACGCGGCTCAGGCGAGCATATTCCTTGAACAACTCCACTGCTTTCTCTCGGAGCTCCTCCGATAGTGGCTGGTCCCAAGTGTCCTTGGTAATTTTTCCAGCCTCCTGGAATGCTCTTCTCACTAGGATCACTCCCTTCTGCTTGAGTGGAGTTGCGAGACCAATCGGGTCATACAGTCCTGTGACTTGGCTGAGTAGAACTCGGCGTGTCAGAGGGTTAGGCGTCCTCTCTATGATATTTTCTTCTGCAAGATCTGCTTCCATCCTCATCTTTTGCCTTCTCCGGGAAAAGTTGATGGACGCCATTACGAAGAGCTTATCTTCCTGAACAAGGTAGCCGACTCCCAAAGCCTTGTTATCTTCCTCCTTGAGTTGGTTCGGTAGAACTAGTGTCTCTGGCTTGGCCTCCGGGGTGTCGTGCCTCCCACTGTGACCAGATCGGACCCAGGGTTTGAGGTGGAAGCCGCCTGCCTTCAAGATGACTTCGACCCCCTTAAGGATCTTTTCCAGTCTGTGAGAGTCATTGTGTGATACGAGGAGATCGTCCACGTAGCTGTTGTCCACGATGACAGATCTTTCTTCCGTCAGGTGGGAGAACCGAGGGAGGTATGCGGTCTCTCGCATAGCGACTTGGGCGATGCATCCGGCCGGCTTGTCTCCCATGTTCACCCTGACGACGGCGTAATCCTCTATCTCGTCTTGCGGTGAGTCTCTCCATAGAAAACGGTGTACATGAACTTCCTCCTCTTCAAGCCACACTGAGTTATACATCCTTATGATGTCACCGATGGCTGCATGTTCTCCCTCTCGGAACCTGAGGAGTACTGCACGGATTTGGTTCAGCACATCAGGACCTTTCAGTAGGATATTGTTCATGCTTACACCTCTGTATTCTTGGCTACTGTCCCAGACGATGCGTACTGGAGTGGTGACGGAGTGTGGGTTCGGTGCGGTCAAGTGACTCACGTACCATACTGCTCCTTTCCATTGGTCCATCATAGACCTAGTTAGTTTCACGGCAGCTCCTCTCTCCACCATTTCGTGGATTTGCCTGGTATAGGCTACTTTCCATGAAAGGTCCTTCTCAAGGTTTCTCTGTCCTGAAGAAGGTCGACTCCACAGCTCGGCGATTGTTAGGGAGAGATGCTGGTTGTTCCTTCCAGGGGTACTTTGCATCCCAGTGGGAGTCCCCACAGTGCGAGTCTTTCTCCTTGAAGGTCAAGCCAGCCTTGATGATCTCTAGCTCCCGCTCGTCAGCCAGTGTCATTTCCTTTCCTCCGGGAGGACAGTTGCCACAGCGACATCCCCCACAGATGGGGTCACAGGCTGCTCCGATGCTGTCCCATTTCAGCCAGTCGAAGACTTCCTTGTTGCTTGTGGCAGTTACTGCCTCTTTCATGCTTTTCCTCTTGGTTAAGTCTACCGTGAGGTCTTTGCATTTTCTCTTTATGGTTGTTCCCATGGAGCGTGCGAAGTGGGTCAATGAATGACGCGTGGTCATTTTTACTTCTTCGAAGAGGTCTGGATGCGCACCGCTCACAGTTTTGCCCAGTGGGCCGTCCCATAGCACCAGATCACCGGCTCTCTCCATTCTTTGTGGGGCCAGGCGACCTTCCCGGGTGCTAATGAGCAGATCAATTGTATCAGGCCGGGTCAATTCTCCTGGCTTGACACATGGGAAAAACTTTTCTAGTCTCTCGGAGTTCACCACTCTATCTACTTTGGCGATGTCCTCAAGGCCGTAGCAGAGCATTTCGTGGGCTCTCAAGGTCCCCTTCGTGGGTCCATACTTTTATTGCCACCACATACCTCTTGGTATCGACTCTGACTGCCATCTTCCCAACACCGTACACAACCAGTGTGATAGGTTCGCCGGCCAGCCCGAGCCTCTTGGCGGCTCTGTGTGTGATATAGTTGGTGTCGGAGGCGAGGTCCATCAGCGCTCCAACACAGTCTCCTCCTCTTGTCGTGACGTCCATGAGCATCATGAGGACTGGGTATTCTTTTATGCCACTCTTGTCCAACAGGCTCTTGCTGGCGTACACTTGGGAGGTCGCTCTGTTCGTGAAGGCTTTCTTGAATGCTTCCATTTGGAGCGTTGACAATTTTAACTCTGTGACCACCTTCTCCTGCTCAGCCGTAAGGCCTCGGAGCCCTTTACGAGCGCCGGGCTCATTGGTTGTTTCGTTCCTGCTCTGTGTCTTGGAGCAGAGGAGAAAATGATGGTTGACAGGGCCGCCCCCCTTTACACACCCATCTTTCTTACAGAGGAATCTTTTCTCGCATGGGCCGTTGGCCCCGTGATAAGCGAGGCATTTGAAGCAAGCTCCAGCTTTCTTCACCTGGGCTCGTTTCTCTAGTAGTTTAGCCTTCTTGAAGGCCGGGCAGAAGTACAGTCTTTTCCCATGTGCTTCCTCTCCACAAATGGTGCACGAGTCCCTCTGGGGCTCTCTTCTTACTTCGCTCGCTGTCGTTCTTGTAAATGACCGTCTATCACCTCCCCTGTCGCTCAGCCTTTCACGCTGGGTTGGTCTTTCGCCAGCGTGGGTGGCTCCGATCTCTAACTGTGCTAGCCTCTCGGGGATCCTTTCTTGTCCTTTCAGAAATGACAAGAGTCTGTCAAAGTAACTTGCGGGAGTGACGCCATTCGCAGGGTCACGCTCATAGGAGATCCACTTCTCTCGCATGCCTATAGGCAGTTTTCTTTCTATGGCGGCAACAGTTAGGTGATTTTTGATCACGTCCTCCATCCCAAGGTCCTTTAAGTCGTACAGTGCGGTTTCCACTGCCTGGACCAGGTCAATCATTGGCCTAGGCTGGTTACTCCGTACTGGGGGTACTTCTTCCAGACCTTTGAGGATCAGACTTGTGGTTGTGCTCCTGTCTCCAAAACGGTTGTCCAGGAGCCTGAAAACGTTGTCCGCTGTTCTGCAGCGATCCAGCCCGAGTTTCTTTCTCAGTGGCTCTTCTACGCTGTCAAGAAGGTGATATAATTTGCATACAGGCAATCCTGATGGTTCGGCCAAAGCCTGGAGGTCCTCCCAATTATCCCGCCAGCGCCAATAGGTCCTTCTGTCGCCACAGAATCTGGGCAGATTGATGGCGGCAAGCTTTATCTTAGGTCGGGCCCCCTGGTAGGCTCTGTGGTGAGCGAGACCTTCCCGCGTTGCGCCCTCATCGCCTGATGGCGTGGCGTGGTCACCTCGTAACTGAGGCATGATAGCGAGGTCAGCGCTCTGGTAGAGATAGGGTTCGCTGCCGGGTTGTCTTACCCGTGGGAGCGAACTCCTGTCTGTATACTCATGAGGTCCACTTCTTGTGGTCTTTTCTCCAAGCTGGAGATGGGTTTCTTTCGGGGCCCCCTCGTGGCTCCCGAAAGGTAAGGGAGAGTCTTTGGAAGCGCCCTCTATTTGACTACTGTCAAGCTGAGGGGATGACGAGTGGATGTGAAGGACTTCACCTTTGCTGTTGGTGGACGGGGAAGGTTTGGCCTCCGCAACACGTTGCGAAACATCGTTTGAAATATCAAGTGGGCCGGTTACCTCACCGCCCCTTTCAATGTTGTGTGTCCTTATATCCTCTTCACCCTCATAAGCACATCCAGTGTCACCCTTTCCCCTAGGCTCTAGAAGGGTCGACCACTTGTCCATCAGTGCTGCTCTTTCCTCGTCCAAGTGCCTGTACCGCTTTTCTAATTCAGATATGTTGGGAGTCGGGAGAAGGTATCTCCACTCTCTCATCATTTGTTCGAAGGCGTTGAGTCTTCTCTCCAATTTGTTCCCCTCCAATGCTCTCTTGTCTTGGGGTGCCCATTGGGTGCTGAGCCTCTTTGCCTCTTCCAAGGCCTCCTTAAACTCCGCTTCAAGGGGGCCTAACTTTGGTTGAACGAAGCGGGACCATACCTCCGAGAAGATCTTCTTCTCTAGTGTCATTTTCCTCTGCTTGCTTCCGTCTTTCTTTGCTGTGGCGTCGGCCATCACGGTAGCATGCGCAGTTCCGTCGGCCTCCTCCAATGCTCCTCCAATGCTCCCCTGTCGTGTCAACGAGCTTCGCAAACTCTATCTGCAGAGCTTTCTTGTCGTTGACTAGCTCTGCTAGCGATGCAGTGTCAACATTGTCAGATACTTGGTTGGCTCTCCTTGTGAAAGCAGTTTGCGCCGCAGTACGCCTCTTCTTTAGCTCTTCCACATCCACACCTTCCATCTTGTCCCAGTCAGCCGTTGCCCCAACTGGAGCTCCTCTTGCGGCTGAGTCGCTGGTCGCAGGCGGTAATAAACAATGAGGTTAACAGTCAGAAGCACAGTTCGTACAGTTGGCGTGTAGCAGAGTGATTACAATGACACTGCTCTAAGCAGGAGACAATGCTGGGACCGTATAGTGGGTCAACGTAGCTTCTTCACTCACTTGAAACCTGGTAATGGCCACAATGAGGGTGAGCAAATAGGATAGAGTTTGTGGGCACCGCTACAGCTTCTTCGCTCACTTGAAACCTGGTAATGGCCACAATGAGAGTGAACAAGTAGGATAAAGTAAATGAGCACCGTTTCAGCCCTTGGTTAATCCATTCATAGTATAGTTTACGGCGTCTGGAGCAACAACGTATTTACACCATTCAACACATCCAAGGCATAGGGGTGTCAATGATAATGTTCACAGCGTTTGGAGCAACAATGTAGTTACTCAGTTCAACACATCCAAGGCATGGGTGTCAATGATAATGTTCACAGCGTTTGGAGCAACAGCGTAGTTGCTTGATTCAACACAGCCAAGGCATGGGTGTCAATGATAATGTTCACAGCGTTTGGAGCAACAATGTAGTTGCTTGGTTCAACACAGCCAAGGCATGGGTGTCAATGATAATGTTCACAGCGTTTGGAGCAACAATGTAGTTGCTTGGTTCAACACAGCCAAGGCATGGGTGTCAATGATAATGTTCACAGCGTTTGGAGCAACAATGTAGTTGCTTAGTTCAACACCACCAAGGCTTAGGGTGTCAATGATAATGTTCACAGCGTTTGGAGCAACAATGTAGTTGCTTGGTTCAACACAGCCAAGGCATAGGGTGTCAATGATAATGTTCACAGCGTTTGGAGCAACAACGTAGTTGCTTGATTCAACACAGCCAAGGCATGGGTGTCAATGATAATGTTCACAGCGTTTGGAGCAACAACGTAGTTGCTTGGTTCAACACAGCCAAGGCATGGGTGTCAATGATAATGTTCACAGCGTTTGGAGCAACAATGTAGCTACTCAGTTCAACACAGCCAAGGCATAGGGTGTCAATGATAATGTTCACAGCGTTTGGAGCAACAATGTAGTTGCTTGGTTCAACACAGCCAAGGCATGGGTGTCAATGATAATGTTCACAGCGTTTGGAGCAACAATGTAGTTGCTTGGTTCAACACAGCCAAGGCATGGGTGTCAATGATAATGTTCACAGCGTTTGGAGCAACAACGTAGTTGCTTGATTCAACACCACCAAGGCATGGGTGTCAATGATAATGTTCATTAGCTAGCATTGGTGGCTAGCAGTATTAGCATTGGTTGGCTAATGGCTAGCGTTAAGCATCGGCAGCTAGCAGTGTTAGCAGTCTTTGGCTAACAGCGTTAGCATTGGTGGCTAGCAGTATTAGCATTGGTTGGCTAATGGCTAGCGTTAAGCATTGGCAGCTAGCAGTGTTAGCAGTCTTTAGCTAACAGCGTTAGCATTGGTGGCTAGCAGTATTAGCATTGGTTGGCTAATGGCTAGCGTTAAGCATTGGCAGCTAGCAGTGTTAGCAGTCTTTGGCTAACAGCGTTAGCATTGGTGGCTAGCAGTATTAGCATTGGTTGGCTAATGGCTAGCGTTAAGCATTGGCAGCTAGCAGTGTTAGCAGTCTTTGGCTAACAGCGTTAGCATTGGTGGCTAGCAGTATTAGCATTGGTTGGCTAATGGCTAGCGTTAAGCATTATTGGTGGCTAGCAGTATTAGCATTGGTTGGCTAATGGCTAGCGTTAAGCATTCACATTGGATGGAGTTCGGCGACCCCACCACTTCAAGCAACCAGCATGTGGGCGGAATACGGCGATTCCAACCCAGTAAGCAGTCAACATCAACGTTTCACTTCCCTTGAGCTGACCGCGTCCTCTCCAATGTGCCCCGTCGCGTGTATCCACTCCGTCCTGGTTCCACCTTGACGTTGAGGGGTATCCCACGCGGCACCTCCTTCTGCGTTCCGTCCGTCCCGTCTCGACGCGGGCACGTTCGGTAAATAATTGTCCAATTATCTAGCAGTCTCAGTCAATGAGTCAACTAGATGTCCCCCTTGGAAGGGTGTGGGCGAAATGACTTTTCTTAAACCATAGAAACAATTCGGACTTTATAAGAATGTTCGTTTATTTGGACCTTGAAGTCCAGCATCCAGCTCATCCTCTGTTACAGTAATCACCAGGTGGTCAATTAACAAGGGGTTAGCGTGTAGCTGATAGTTGGTAGTAGCTTACATCCAAGCTTTAGTGGATAATGTTAGTAGAGGTCGAAGTGGTATCGGTAATGTTCAACCAAGTCGCCTCTGTTGAGCGTTCATTAATAGTTAAGTTGCAATTTAGCAACCAGTTCTGGTTAGTGTAGCCAGACATTAGTTGGTCTGCATGTACATTCAGTCTGACGTTAGCCAGTCTATTGTTAATAGCGTGTAGTCAGCATGTAGTCAGCGTTTCCATTAAGTCAGTTAGTACATTCAGTCAGCATTTAGTCAGCAACGTTCAATCAGACGTTAGTCAGACGTTAGTCAGACGTTAGTCAGACGTTAGTCAGATTATTTACCTATACAAAGGAAAGGAAAACAAACAGCATTAGTTAATAACTAGATATATGAATTAAAGAGAAATGCGGATATTAACGGCGCATATAATGCTACGTACCGTTGGCCAGTCAAGAGTTCGCCCACAGGGCTTTTCACCTTACAGTCTAGACTGAGAGTGTCACTTAAATAGCGCGATGCGCCTGCGCAGAGACAGCTTACCTGCTCAGAGTCGCAATACGTACTCCAAAGTGCGTCCACTAGGTGGCACCAGATAATAATTAACTCATGCAATAAATGTATACAATAAATGTTACTCATGATAATAATGAAGGATAATAATGATAAATATATTGGGAAAAACGTCGGATAATTCTCCAGTATGACTGGAATCAAAGTCAGGGGGAATGCCCGTCAAAGGTTGGGAGGGACTCTGATTGTTGAGTAAAGCAACAATTTCATCTCTAATGAGGTAAATTTTCTTGGTAAAAAATGTCATGAATTTGTTAGCCGAGAACGCATGGTTTAGGGCACTTGGTTGTTTCTGCGTAAGTTTTGCAACTGTGTCAAACAGAAACTTTGAGTTGTTTTTGTTTTCATTTATGAGCCTGGAAAAATAAGAGGTTTTGGCAAGTGAGAGTGCCTTTTTGTAGTTACGTCAGTGGCGGACTGGGACACAAATTCAGCCCGGGACATTCAGACGCACCAGCCCACACACCGGCCCACGCACCGGCCCACGCACCGGCCCCGAAACCAGCCCACACAACGGGCGTTATGAAACACTTGTCCAGTATTAAACAACCCAAGGCTGTGGCTAAGGAGTCAACATCAGGGAGACCAAATCTACACACCGCCCCTAGATGTGCACTCATGCACAGTGCACACACACACACAGACACACACATACCGTTACTTCCCGTCATTGGCATATGTTTTTTTTTTTACTAACATCTTAGTGCCTCATTAGCCTAGGGATTAAGGATACATGAAGTATTAACTACACCATAATAATATTGAGGTTTTGATCCATAGAAAGTAGGGATGTCCGATATTATCGGCCTACCGATATTATCGGCCGATATCGGCATTAAAATGTGATATCGAAAAATATCTATCGGTTTTAAAGAAATTATATTTTATTTACATTTCTATAACCTTTATTTACCCAGGCAAGCAAGTAAGAACCAATTCTGATTTTATTTATTGTCAAAAGTATGCATAATGTTGTGTTAATTCCACAACAAGAGATATGTAATGTTAATTACCTGAAATTATTCCATTTCTTGGGGCGGGAAACCCTGCATATATCGGTATCGGTTGATATCGGTTGATATCGGTATCGGAAATTAAGAGTTGGACAATATCGGTATATCGGTATCGGTAAAAAAGCCAATATCGAGCATCCCTAATAGAAAGGTCTGTGCTACACAATTTCAGTTAGATTGGATTTATTGTCCTTTAATTTGGCACTCATGACATTAGTTGCTTGCCGTTTAATCAACATTGAAAGACCCCCCACTTCCTCCCAGACACCCATTCCAAGAGCCTGTTCTCTCTCTCTCTCTCTCTCTCTCTCTCTCTCTCTCTCTCTCTCTCTCTCTCTCTCTCTCTCTCTCTCTCTCTCTCTCTCTCTCTCTCTCTCTCTCTATGTATGTGTCTCTCTGTGTGTGTGTGTCTCTCTCTCTGTGTCTCTCTCTCTCTCTGTCTCTCTCTCTGTCTGTCTGTCTGTCTGTCTGGACTGGGCTCTCTCTCTCCCCTCAGGGTCAGCTGTACTGGACTGGGCGCTCTCTCTCCCCTCGCCTGTTCGAGCCCAGCGCTCCACATTGCTTTCAGTTTAGCTGGTCGTTCATACTAATACACATTGGCCGTATTAGGGGGTGGGAAACTGATGGGTGGGGATCGGGCGTTGTGGACAGCGACTCCTACAGGTCGGTTGGTGTGCCTGCGCAGTAGAATCAGGAAGTGTCGGGGGCAGCGTGAGCCTCCCACGCGTTACTCCTCGCCACTGAGAGATCGAGCTGCGCAGGTGAAAAGATGCGACTGCTGTTACCTCAAGTACCGGAGGGGACTTGTGCTATGTATGACTTAGTCCACATTGCAGCCGGCTTGTGGGAGGCAAGAAACAGCGTTCGTGACAGGGGAGGGTTGAATTGGATGATATGAAATTGGGATGGGAGAAAATGTAGAAAATGGGAGAAAAAGTGGACAAAAAAAAAAAAAAAAAAAAAAAATTAAGACTCCAAAACAGTATTCTAAAAGAAAATAGCAAAAGAAAACAGTATTATTCACCCCTGTAGTTTTCAAAAATAGCTTTACAAAAATTTCTTAAAAACCAAAAGCGAATTACTCATTCTTAACTGTATATCAGCATTGTTCCACAAAGCGCTTCACAGAAACCATCAAGCATTCACACTCACACAGTCATACACTACTGGTGGTTGTGAGCAGCATCAGCAAACACAGCTGCCCTGTGGCAGACTGACGGAATCATGTCTGCTAATCAGCGCCAACCACCATCAACAACCTTCATAAATACATTCAACATTAATGGAATAGGCTAACTACCAACTTAGCTGTAGCAGTTAGCTGTTATATGCAATCACATATGTTTAACTACGGGGTAGTAGTTGACCTAGTTGTTAGCTTAAGCTAGTTAGCTGTGGTTATTTACAAACATGTAGATGAGACTAATCATATACAGATCGAGAACATGGCTAACAGTTGGGAATTCTAAGGTACATCTTATTTAAGCATGTAAAATGGCAACTAATCAATTCAATCAATTAGATTACCAATATTATATCAACATGAAAATTTGGAAGGGAACATAATAGTATTTTATTTTAGTATTTACTATTATAATATTAGTAGCCGATTAATTTGCAGCCCGTCCTAGGTTCTGATTGGCTCTCTAGGTTAGCACTTTAGCTTCTGATGCTGTGGTGGGCACTAGTCCTAACATTGCTAACTAAACTTTTAGTCAGAGAAAAAACGTCACGAGTCACAACTATTTACGTCCACGTGCTGTAAGGAATCAGGAATACGGAAAGCACATTGTCTTGTAATAGAATGACTGAAATCACTGCAAGAGCTAGTATAGGCTAGCTAGCCCTCATGAACCGGCAGACACCAACAGTAGAATATGCACTAGGCTACTGCATGCACCTGTCATGTTACTGTTGGTTCCTTCCACTTGAACTTCATCATCATTAGCAGCAGCAGCGGGTAAACATGTCTGTAATTTTAGAACATTGTTCTGCGTCTTTTACTAGCAATTTTAGTTTTTTATTTCTAGCTTTTTCAGCTCCACCCTTTCTTTTTTTGCATTCTCCATTTCTGCGCTTCTAGGCCTACTCGCGGTTGGGAGGAAACGTGAATCTCATTCACTGATGTCTCATGTCTCATTCAAGACTGGCTAACAAAAGCATGTCTTTCACTTAACACCAAGAAAACAGTGTGTATGATGTTCACAAAGTCACCAGTAGAGGTCACTCACTCTAATGTGTTTCTGGGAGAGGCGGAGCTGGACATTGTACATTAATTCAAGTATCTTGGGGTCACATTGGACTCTACATTGACCTTCAAAAAGTCATGTGAAGAAAGTGACAAACAGTCAAGTTTAACATCGAAAACTTCAGGCAGATCAGGCCCTGCCTGCCAGTTAATGCTGCAAGGATGTTTCTGCATTCAATGATTTTATCACACATCGAGTAGGCCTACTGTTTTATCAACTGGTCTCTTTTATATGTCACTACTCTTACACCAATATAATTACTCTACAAAAAAGCCATAAAAGTATTTGATAGGAAACCAATTTCATTTCATCACTGTAATGTTTTAGAAAAACATAACATGCTAAGTTTCGAGAATTTCCAAGTTTTCAAATATACTTGCTTCATGTACAAGGTTCTGCATGGACTTGCCCCTCCCCCATTGAATGAGTTCATCCAACAGAAAGCAGACACTGGCATTACCACCAGGGCCATCAGTAGAGGGGACTGTAAGGTGCCTTTTCGGTATACTACCATTGCAAAAACTGTGTTCTCTGTTAAAAGTGGTAACTACTGGAATAGCCTGCCAGTTGTGATTAGAGAGTGCCCTACATACTCCATGTTCAAGACCCATCTTAAACTGCATCTTAAGGCAAACCAGAACTGTGATCATTTTTAATCTGATTTAGTTTATGCAACTTGTTTATTGTTTTATTGCCGGCCCACACACTGGCCCACACACCGGCCCACATAATGGCCCACACACCGGCCCACATATGGCCCACACACTGGCCCACACACTACACCGGCCCACACACTACACCGGCCCACACACTACACCGGCCCACATTAGTGGCCCACACACTGGCCCACACACCGGCCCACACACTGGCCCACATACTGGCCCACATACTGGCCCACACACCGGCCCACACACCGGCCCACATACTGGCCCACACACTGGCCCACACACTGGCCCACATTAGTGGCCCACACACCGACTCACACACTGGCCCACACACCGGCCCACACACCGGCCCACACACTGGCCCACATTAGTGGCCCACACACCGACTCACACACTGGCCCACACACTGGCCCACACACTGACCAAAAAAAAGTTAAAAAGTTAAAAAGTTAAAAAAAAAAAAAAAAAAAAAATATAATTTTTTTTTTTTTTTTTTTTTTGGACCAGCCCACTTTTGGTCCCGGCCCATCGGGATTCGTCCCGAACGTCCCGATGGCCAGTCCGCCACTGAGTTACGTAAACTATCATTCCAGGCGAGGCGGAATACTTCGAGTTTGGTCGAACGCCATTTATGTTCAAGTTTGCGACAAGCCTTTTTAAATGAGCGCGTTTCCTCCGTAAACCAGGGAGTTAGTTTTTGCGGAGCACGTTTAATTTTAGGTTTAAGGGGAGCGACAATGTCGAGCGTGCTACGAAGGGCGGCATTAAGTTTGTCTGTAAAGAGATCAAGGGGGCCAGAGTAAGAGAGGAAGGGAAAGAGGGTGTCTGGTAGGCAGTTAACTAGAATTGGGACAGTTGAGGCCAGGGCCGGACTGGGGAAATAATTCATACCGGGAGATATAGCGTGAAATATATCCCCAGTCAGGCCACTTTTTAAGCGGGGGGTCTGGGGGTCCCCCACCAGGAACATTTTAGTTACAAATACTTAATTTCCTGCATTCTGGTGCATTTTAGTGCATGCAAATCACAAACTAATGAGCCAACAATTGCTTAGTACAATGTACTGTTATGAACCTCAAATAAAACAGTGTACAATGTGTGTCCCCCGTCCCCCCCACCTCCAATGTACAGCCCCCACCCAGCCACCCAACCCCACCCCACCCACCCAACCTCCTCCAATGTACAGTTTCTACGTTAAATGTATATACACTCTTTTTCTGGACACTTTTGTATCACAAACAGTACTGTATTTGCAAATCTGATATGTCATACATGTATAGATGTAGCAGTACTGTCTATCTGTATGTCATGTATGTCTTATATGTTATGATGAATTGAAAATGGGGGACCCTGATGTAAACAAGACGAAAGTCTTTCTCTGGTCTGCATCCCCTTAACAATTGTAGTCTATAGTATCCATGTGTATTTGTGTAAAGTATTTTAAAATCTTTTACCCAACATTATAATATAATATATAATGCTGTATTGTATGTATCTGTGTGTATGAGAGAGGGATATGCACATGTGTTTGTGCATAATGTGGGGACGGGGGGGACGGGAGGGATTGTTTTTGTGTAGTTATCCTATATAGGTTTAAGAGGGGAGGTCGCTTATAAGCCCTTGGGTTTTTTTACCTTTCCTGCACATTTTAACTGTTCTTCTTTTTACTTATTTTATTCCAGAATGTATATTTGTAAGTGCGAATAACAATAAACAAATAAACAATTGTATGTATTGAGCTGTACTGTACTGTACTGTACCCATTCTGCAATCTGTTAATACACTTTTCAATCAATCAATCAATCAATCAATCAATCAAGCTAACATCCACGTGTTTATTTTTCTCACTGACTAACCTGCTGGTCCCTTGACTTTGGGCTTGGTGCAAGAAAACATTTGATAAATGTTCCCGGATTTAGCAGCATCTCCTGATGCAAGGGCCTTTCTTTTGTTTGCTTTCTCCCTCTCTGATCCACCCTTTCTCTTTCTTCCACTGTCCATCTTGACATCAATGTTACTTTCGCTCTATCTCTCTCCCGAGTCCCCACTTCACTACCTGGCTCAGTGTAACCTCGTTCCCAGCTTTATCTCGTGAGAGTGCCATCTCTGCCATTCCATTCGCCGTCTCCGCTGTCAATCAGTTGTATGGCCTGGTCCCGCCTCCACCAATCACATTCACCAATCACAGCACGGCTCCATTTGTGTGTGTGTGAGAATGCTCCGCGAGAGGGGGAGAGTCAGACACTACTCCAACTCTGTCGCAGACAGTGAAATCCTGGTTGTTCCCCCCACCCCACCCACCTATTATCTAACTATCGCACCGCCGCAACTAGAAACAATGGCGTCTAAGTTCAGTGGCCTGACTGTGGGCAAAAAATATTATAATAATAATAATAAAAAAAAAAAAAAAAAAAAAAATGTAATTATATAATTTTTTTTTTTTTTTTTGTATCTGTCCAGGTCAGGCCACCGGGAGAACTCCCGGTGCTCCCGATGGCCAGTCCGGCCCTGGTTGAGGCGTTAATACGACGGCTCATGTAGGATTCTACACTGTCTGGGCGAGAAACCGTCAGATCAATTTGAAATTTGATGAGGTAGTGGTCTGAGAGAGCAGGAACATAGGGGGAGACGGTCAAATTTGACACAGTGAGACCGCGGGCTAGGACTAGGTCAAGGGTGTTCCCACCACTGTGAGTGGGTTGGTCAACGATTTGAATGAGACCGACAGAGTCAATGATGTCGGTAAAAGCCTTATTTAGGGGATCTAGAGTTTTATTGGAATGAATGTTAAAATCACCAACAATTAAAATGTTATCTGAGCGCATAACAAGCTCAGAGATGAAAGTTGAAAATTCATCTAGGAAGAGGGTGTAAGGGCCTGGGGGGCGGTATAGGACAGCCATTACAAAGGATGCAGTGGAGGTAGGAATCAGACCGCCACACTTTCTGTTGGGTGGAGAGGGATGCAACAGGAGCACCTCAAACGAGGAAAACTTACAGTTTGCGTCGGATGTAAAGTTGTGCTTAGAGTCATAAATTAGAGCAACTCCGCCTCCTTTCTTGGAGGTGCGTGCGATGTGGGAGCTACTAAAATTAGGGGGTGAGGCCTCGTTTAAGGGCAGAAAGTCATTAGGTTTAAGCCATGTCTCAGTGAGGCCCAATAGGTCGAGACTATGGTCTGTTATCAGTTCATTTACCAAAAGAGCT